>NW_025228153.1:0-5570 GCF_018294505.1 Triticum aestivum | reverse complement strand
TTATAATAAATACTAGCGATGAAAATAAATGTACCTAAGTATTTGGCTACATTTAAACATCTCCACAAATATCTCAATCTAAGGTGAAGCACTGAACAAATATTTTGATAGAAGCTTCTAGAGAGCATGGTTGTCCATAATAGAGGTGAGTATAGATACCAACAAAGAGGTTTTGTTCTTTTAAATGCTTGTTCATTAATAAAAAAATCTTTATTGGCTTTTATGTTCTTGTGGGTTCAACAATATATAGCATCAACGACATAAGCAATGTGTTAGTAATACTAAGCTTTTCAAATCTTGTAGACACTAATTGGCCCTCCAAATGCACATACTTGTAAGACAACTCACATTTTCCTCAAGTGCATGACTTCAGATTTATCAATACTTAGGAGGTGTAGGATGAAAATATATATGCTCCCCTAAAGCAACCTTTCAATCAAGATACAAGTACTCTCTTGTGCCCCCTACACACCTAATATAGATACCAATTGTGTAGGTGCACTAGTTAGGCCAAGAGATTGATAATTTGGAAGATATAAGTATATTTGTATTTTCAGGATAAAGCAAAACATCAAAGTAAAAGTGTGCAAAATGATTGAAACATGGCTGTGATGGTTGGAAACCAGATTGGGGGTTCATAGGTTCACTAGTTACAACTCTCAACATTAATAAATTTATTAAAATACATGATATAACTTCTCAAGGTGTGGTAAAACATCATATCCAAAGTTCTAGGTTTATTATATGAAAATAGGATTACATCCCATTAGTGCGGTAAAGCATCACACCACATGATTATCTTTTCTAACCCAAAACTAATGACCAACCCAATGTTAGCTCCGTTGTTTCCCCATATTGTACTTAAATCACCATATGATCTCAGTGATTCCCAAAGTTTAGTACACAACATTGACAAGGTTTAATCCAACACAAAGAAACTGATAACCGGAAGCACATCATATAGTTCACCTAATTACCAAAAGCCCAAGATTACAATCATGATTGGCAACTCATATGATCAAGAGAGAAAGAGAGGAATGACACCCATCTACTATTTACAAACCCCTAGACCTGAGTAGATTAGTCACACAACACATGGGAGCAACAGATATTGATGTTGCTGAAGATGGCGGTGAATTCCACATCTGGCAGAGTACCAAAACAAGGCTATAGATTGATACTTCTCCATCATATCTATAATTTTTTTATTGTTCCATGCCAATATTATACAACTTTCATATATCGTTTGGCAATATTTTATATTATTTTGGGACTAACATAGTGAACCAATGCCCAATGTCAGTTCCTGTTTTTTTGCATGTTTTTGTTCCGCATCCAACGGAGATTTATTTTTGAATATATGTGATTTTTGGAAAGAAGAATCAACGCAAGATGGTGCCCGATGTGGCCAAAAGGCAACACGACACGTCAAGGGGGGGGGGTTGCGTCGTGTTGCCTTATGACTCCCTTCTAAGGAGTTTGCAGCCCTTCTTTTGGAGCAAGAAAGATAGTTTCCTAAGAAAAATCCCCTCAAACTTTCAGCCTAATCGGAGTTACAGATGTCCGGGAATATGAAAAGAGGTGAAGGGGTCTGAAAATAGACGTGATATAGAAGAGAAAGAGAAAGAGATATCCAATCTTAGAGGGGCTCCTGGCCTCCGGGAGCCATAGCGACCATGGACCAAAGGGGAAACCCTCCTCCCATCTAGGTGGAGGCCAATCAATAAGAAAAAGGAGGGGGGGGGTCTCTCTCCCTCTCTCTTCCGGTGGCGCTGAAGCGCCACCGGGGAACCATCGTGATGACGATCTACAACAACAACTTCGCCGTCGTCATCACCAACTCTTTCCCCCTTTATGCAGCAGTGTAACCTCTTTATTCCGCTGTAATTCTTTACTTAAACATGGTGCCTCATGCTATTTATTATTACTGAATGATGTGTGGCTATCCTATGATGTTTGAGTAGATTCGGTTTGTCCTATGGGTTGATTGATGATCATGATTGGTTTGAGTTGTATGTTTTATTTTGGTGCTGTCCTATGGCGCCCTCCGTGTCACACAAGCGTGTGGGATTACCACTGTAGGGTGTTGCAATACATTCCTAATTCTCTTATAGTGGGTGGCGAGAGTGACATAATCTTATATCTTGAGTAAGGGGGTTGTTGTGTATGGGAGTAGAGAGGACTTGTTACTTAATGCTATGGTTGGGTTTTACCTTAATGATCTTTAGTAGTTGCAGATGCTTGCTAGAGTTCCAATCATAAGTGCATACATCCAAGTACATAAAGTATGTAAACTCATGCCTCTTCCTCATATAAAATCGCAATAATGATTACCAGTCTAGTTATCAATTGCTTAGGGACAAATCCTTCTCTGGTGTTACAAAAAGCTTTCTACTAAACAAGTAACTTTTATCTTGCAAATTACTCATTATTTTATTCTCGCTAAGTAAATCTAGTTTTATTCTTGCAAACTTATCCTTACAGCTACAAAGTAGTTTTATTCTTCTTCTAGGTAAAGCGAACGTTTAGCGTGCGTAGAGTTGTATCGATGGTCGATAGAACTTGATGGGAATATTAATTCTACCTTTAGCTCCTCGTTGGGTTCAACACTCTTATTTATCGAAGGATCCTACAATTGATCTCCTATACTTGTAGGTTATCAAGACCTCTTTCTGACGTCGTCGCAAGGGAGCAATAGCATGGGGTTGATATTCTCGTGTGTGTTTGTTTGCTTTACCAGTACGTAGTTCTTATTTTCTGGTCTAAGTTGTTCTCTATCTTTAGTTATGGATATGGAGCACGAAATACCAAAGAAATTAGTTTTACTTGCTACTCATGGAGATGGGGAACCTCCTAACGATACTAGTTATGTGTAAAATATTAAACACTACTTTGATAATCCTGACAAATCCCCATTCAACTTGATAATGGGAGATACTCTGGATCAACGGGAAACACTTATGGGATAAAATTGATTATTTGCAATGGTATGCTTGTAATTTATGCTTGGGATATGATTATACTTGTTACTCTAGGATGAAGGATCCACACCTTCCCTTTCTATGTGAATTTAATGATAATGAAGCCTTGGCTTCTTATGGTAATGGTATATATGATTACTATGATGTGGAATGAATAGAAGAATTTGTTGCTTTTAAGGGTGCTTATGAAATTGGATATTTGTTTAAGAAGTATGAAGATTGTGATGATTTTGTTTACAGATCTAAAAAAATTGTTATACTTAAATATTGCTATAAGAATTACAAAATACAATGCCGATATTAATGAGTTTATTGAGAAAGTCTCCGCTTTCCAAGAAGAGACTAGTATTTTGTAGGATCCTATGCAAGAAGAAATTGATGACACTGCAAACTCATTAGATAAAAAAGATGAGGAGGAGAGCGAAGAGCAAAATGAGGAAGAGCGGAGAGTAACTCTTCAACTCATACATTGTTTAATTTCCCTTCGTTCTTACCGAAGGATGAATGCTATGATAATTGCTATGATCCCTTGGATTCGTTTGAAATATCCCTTTTTGACGAACTTGATGCTTTCTATGCTTGTGGCCATAATGCCAATTTGAATTATACTTATGGAGATGAACTTGTTGTAAGTCCTTATGTTAAGAATGAAATTGTTGCCGTTGCACCCACACATGATAGTCCAATTATCTTTTTGAATTCTCCCAACTACACTATATTAGAGAAGTTCGCATTTATTAAGGATTATATTGATGGGTTGCGTTCTACACTGCACCTGATGATTTAGATGGATATAATATGCATGTGCTTGCTACTCCTACTTGCAATTATTATGAGAGAGGAACCACACCTCCACCTCTCTATGTTTCAAATACGATAAAATTACAAGAAACTGCTTAGGCTATGTATCGAATTTTATTATGTGTGCATGAATTGTTCGACATGCCGATGCATAGGAAGAGAGTTAGACTCCATTGTTACATGATATATGTTGCTTTGTGCTCACTACTGAATTAGAAATCATTTTTATTAAAATTGGCTTTGATATACCTTGGGATCCGGTGGATAAATCCGCACCAAAAGCCATGCTAACCACCTTCTTCCTTTGATTGTTTGGCGTCTTCCAAAGCTTGAAGTTCCACTGAACAAGCAGTAATGGAAAGGGGCACCGTCAAGCGCACTCTCCATATAAGGCTTTGAAGACGCAATACATACTTGCTGGTTGTAAGAGCATCTCCAACAGCGACGCCAGAAGACGCGCGCACGCTTGGTAAACTGGCACTTTAGCGCGCGTGGGATGTTTTCGTGCGTTTCAGTGGAGGCGGGAAACTAGCGTGCGCGGGAAACGATGCACGTGCGCGGGAGAAAGCAGGCAGTCGCGCGCTAGATTTGGCGCACCGCTTCTGGCGCGCCTATAAATTGCGCCGCTCGCCACGCGGCTTCCCATCCGTATCCACACTGCCACATGCGCTCTCCCCGCTTCCTCGCCCCGCCACCACCGCGCCACCATGCCGCCGAGGATCTTTGGGCTACCGCGGAGTCCGCGAGCGCCCCTCTGGCGCCTAATATGCTGAGATCCGGTACGGCGACGTCCGCCTCGGCCTCGGCACGTTCGAGACCCCGCACGAGGCCGCCCGTGCGTACGACGCGGTGGCGTGGCGCCTAGAGAGGCCTCGCGTGCAGATGAACTTCCACGACGTCTACACGCGCGAGCAGGTGCAGGCCGTCGCCCCTCCGCTTCGTCTTATTACAGACCTGGACCATGAGGAACAGCGTCGGCGGCAGCGCCGCCTCCTCATCGCCGAGGAGGACGAGCGAGCGATGGCGAAGTGGCGCCAGTGCCACCCGGAGGACGTCGCCAACGAGAACACCTTCGGGGCGGAGTGGACGGCAAGGCGCTGCGCGGAGCGGGCAGACATGCATCGGTGGAAGGCACTGGCCATATCGCAGTGCGATCTCGTTTACGCCGGTGGGAAGTCGTTCTTCTCGTCAGACGATGATAGTTGGGATGACGTGTGGCTCTCTACCTCGGACAACACCAGCGAGGGTGATGATGAGGACGACTCGGAGTAGGTTCTAGTTGCACCATAGTTTTTATTATCTAGTTGCACCGTAGTTTTTATGTAATTGCACCGTAGTTCTTTTATCTATCTATGCTATGAACTATGTAAAATATCTATGTATCGTTTTATTTACCTATCTATCGATCTATCTATGCATATGCACCGTAATCCAGAGTGTTTGTGCGAGAGCGCGCGCTGCATTTTAGCGCGCCTGCTGGAGCTATGTGCGCGCTCTAAATTTACCGCCGCCGCTGGAGCCAGCGCTCCCCGCCGCGCCAAAGCAGGCGATCGGCGCGCTGCAAACTGATTTTTAGCGTGCGCGCGGTGGGCGGCTGTTGGAGATGCTCTAACGAAATCTAGTAACCGCTGAAGGGGGGATCGCCCCAAGAAATGTAAGCATACAATCCTTTCACCGACCATTCAAAAGAGAAGTCGAAGTCACCACATCGAAAGCCAACCAACATCTCCTAATTCACGCACCAACTGGCAAGTGCCAAAGAGAGCCAACATGTCACGCAGCACGGCA
>NW_025228152.1:150664-155732 GCF_018294505.1 Triticum aestivum | reverse complement strand
TCTTTGTTACCAATCGAGTATAGACGTACGCAGTCTGAATGGAAATACCCGATAGGAAATCGCATTATTTTCCCAAAAAATGCACACCATTCCTTTCTATCTATGCAAGATAAGTGCAACGACGGTCTCCCCACCTCCAGGCCTACTGCCGCCCTCCCCCTCTCTCGAGCTTGCATGCCACCACCAGTTGTCAGTCCCTACCTCCCTAGCAAGCAGCCACCTACCGAGTCACCTCCACCGCCATCCTTACCCCTCCTCCCCGCCGCATCCACTGGCCGAGAGGGATAAAGATGTGGAGCTCGAGATTTGCCTTTGCAAAGGCGCAAAAAGGTACATACGGTTTCATGAGGACAGAGTGGGCTCTAGGATTTGCCCCAAGATTTCAAGTTGAATTTCAATTAGAGTTTTTTATTATGTCAAAATCCAAAATCAGGACTTTATTTGAGATAGATGAACACAAACATTTATTAGTGTTGCTTGTGGATGTCAATAATAGGAGGATTATATACCTTTGGAAAAACTTGCGGGAAATTTGGCAGTGTCGGTGCGTAATTTGGCATGATGCAACTCGTAAACTTGGATGCGTGATTTCTGTGGGCTAAAACAACCCAGCAACGACACTCTCATGCCACTCTATGGCGGCACGTCACCAGCACGGCGATGAAACAACCCGAGGACAAACACCTGAAAATCAGCCTCCCAGTCAGACGTAGGCACTGGGCCTTTCTTCGGTTTTACTCCAATTGTACAACGGATTATGTTCCTGTTTTTGAATTTTTTTCACCCATAGAATATTACATTTGCCTTGTGGTATCCCCACCGCCACTGCGATCGCAGAGGCGTCCGCCTAGCAATAATGGAAGATTGTCAAAGCTTTGCAGTCGAGGTGTACGCTGGTGGTGTGGGCACCTTAGATGGCATGATGCAGCTCATAAACTCGGACGCGTGATTTGTGTGGCTAAAACAACTCAGCACCGACACTCCCATGCCACTATATGGTGGCACGTCACCGGCGATGGAACAACCTAAGGACAAACACCTGAAAACCAACCTCCTAGTCAGACATAGGCACCGGGCCACATAGATCCGCATAGGGGCAACAACCACATGAATCCCTGCCCAGATCCCTAGATCTGCGTAGTTCAAAGAAGTCAGATCTTGGCCAAGGCCCTAGATCCACTTGCACGCATATACTTAAACTGATGTTGCATGTAAGTTAGCCGTATTTTCTCAAGAAAAAGTAACTTAGAAGATTAGCTTGAAGGTGCATGTCATGTAACCCGACAACTACCTACGGTCATCTTTAAGTACATCCTCAAAATCCCCATTTGACCTCTCGGGGAATTTTGGACAAATTTTTGCACCTGACCAGGCCCAGTGGGCGTGAGGCGAGACGAAAACATACCGAAAAAGAACATTCTTGAAAAGAATCAAACATGTGACCTCGTGCTTCTAAACCTCGTGTGCTAGCCACTACAAGAGAGGACAGTTGGTGGATTTTGTGAAGCGTGAAACTATTTAACGACATATTGTAGCGGGGAGATTTGATAACTTTTTAGAAAACATTCTAAAACATTTTCTTGAAAAAAATAATTTTTTAAAAATACCAAATATTTTTAAAATCCCAACATTTATCAAAAATAGGAGTGCATTTTTTAAAAATCTGAACATTTTGAAAAACGAATAATTTTTTGAAAATGCGAACATTTTCTCGAACATTATCGAGTAGGCGTACTAAGTTGTAACAAACTTCGTTTGAGCGGGATACAATGCCCTATCAATTTTTTGTATAAATTTTATCTCTTCCGTAATTGTATATCACAAAGTCTTTTTCTTTTTACCTTGAAAACTCTCCTTATCGACCTAGCCGGGGTTTCTGTAGCTTGGGTTTTACGATGTATATGACCCCTCTAGGGGACCGACTTCCCAAATGGAATGGTCTTTATTTGTGTTGTTGGTTGGTCTTTCTCAACGTGCATGCGATGGCTTGTAGCCTGTACTTGCAGCGGAGCCAAGGTTCGATTCTTAGCTGATCCCGGGTTTGCTGGCACGGGACATGGGTGTTGGTGTCAAAACCGGCGGATCTCGGGTAGGGGGTCCCGAACTGTGTGTCTGAGAATCGGTAGTAACAAGGGACGATGGGGATACGATGTTTACCCAGGATCGCATCACCGCCCTCGGGCTTTCAACGGATTATGATCGGATCGGGCTTAAACCTGACCAGAGGGAAATCAATCTCCCGCCGATCACTCACCTGGTGGCGATCGTCGATGAACGAGGCAAGAACACTTCTTCCTCTAAGTTAAAACCCAGCTATGTTCGGATCTCCGAACCCATTAAACTGGATACTCTTCCTTCGGAGGAGACCCCGCGTCCCCCGAACTCCGGGTCGGACTTAGGGTCCGGGGAGCGCTTGGATCTTCCCGAACCCGAACCGGTGACATCGGAGATTTTACAAGCTTCGAACACAATTCTGGGCGGGGATTCAAGTTTTAGCCCACCCGCCCACCACAATCAATACTCTCCAAGCAATTTAGGCCCTCCTGACATATACGACCTGATGTATGTACGGCAGCAACCTCAGGAAACGGTCCATCACTTTTGGGCCAGGTTTCTAATTATCAAAAACAAGATTAAAGATTGCTACGACGACGATGCGGTCTTGGTTTTTCGTCACAATTGCGTCGATGGGGGAATTCAGAATGCCCTTGACCGCTGTCGCATACAGAGTTTCATGGAACTATCGCACGTAGTACAGAAATACTGCGCGATGGAAAGCACATGGAAGGCCCAAAAACCCAATTGGAACCCGCAGCCTTTAAGCAGTGCACAGCCCGGGCAAAACGGGTACACCCTTATGGGGCATCCGATCATAAGCCCATCGGCAAGAAAAACAAACCCTTCGCGGCACATAGGTCCATCCTCGACGAACTCCTCAACAAGCCCTGTCAGATACATGCAACGCTAAGCACCGAACCAACTCACAACCTTCAGGCATGCTGGGTACTCCGGCAAGTGGCTAAAAGCGGTGAGGCTATCCTCACCACCGTTACTCCAGAGAAGCATTCTCCGGAGGATGACGATCTTAATGTATTTACTGTCTTTGAGACCTTCTCTTCAAATAATCAGCGCAAAAGGGCACTTCGCGACCTCGCCGAAATCAACCAAGTAACCACAATGAGCCCATAGAACGACGCGGCAATAACTTTCATTGCTGACGATGAACCAAGGTCCCGATCAGTCCGAGCACCAGCCGCCTTGGTCTTAAACCCAATTGTGGATGGCTTTCGACTCACCAAAGTGCTCATGGACGGCGGCAGCGGTCCTAACCTCATCTACGAGGACACGCTCGACAAAATGCAAATTGACAAGGCCCGCATCGAGCAAAGCAATACCACCTTCCGAGGCATCATCCCCAGTCAAAAAGCACGATGTTCGGGGACAATCAAATTTGACGTAGTATTCGGCATACATGAGAATTACAGGTCTGAAGAGTTGCTTTTCCACGTGGCTCCCTTCAATAGCGAATATCACGCCCTTTTGGGGCGGCACGCTTTCTCACGCTTCCAATCCATACCCCATTACGGGTACATGAAGCTTAAAATGTCAGGGCCCAACGGAATAATCACAGTTACAAGTGATCCGAATAAAGCACTCCGCGCCGAAAACAAAACCGCATCCTTGGCCATTGAGGCACTATCCGAAGCCCTTGCGGCCAAAGAACTAACCACCCTGCGATCCACGGTGGACAAGGATGACGTGATTCTTGATAAGAGGCCCAAGTCCACCTCTTTCAAACATCAGATGAAATAGTAAAATTTCAAGTGCACCCGGCGGATCCTAACAAAACAACATCCATTGGAGCACAGCTAGATCCAACGGTCGATGCCGTCCTACGAGCGTTCCTGCGTGAAAATTGGGATATCTTTGCCTGGCACCCTACGGACATGCCCGGGATCCCACGCAGACTGGCCGAACATAGCCTCAACATAATCAAGGGGTTCAGACTGGTCAAACAAACGCTGCGGCAATTTTCTGAACCCAAACGACAAGCTATGGGGGAGGAGTTAGCCAAACTACTTGAAGCCGGGTTCATCGGAGAAATCAAACTCCCAGATTGGCTAGCCAACTTGGTCATGGTGCCGAAGAAGGATAAGTCTTGGCGCCTTTGTGTCGACTTCAAAGACCTCAATAAGGCTTGCCCCAAAGACCCTTTCCCATTGCCCCGCATTGACTAAATTATTGACGCGACCGTGGGACATGACTCGTTGTGTTTCCTTGACCCTTACTCCGGATACCATCAGATTAAATGAAGGAGTCCGACCAGGCCGCAAGGGCGTTTATTACCCCGTACGGGCCTTTCTGCTTCAACACTATGCCTTTCGGGCTTAAAAATGCTGGTGCCACTTACCAACGCATGATTCAAACATGTTTGGAAAAACTGTTGGGGAACGTAGTATTTCAAAACATTTTCTACGATCACGCAAAATCTATCTAGGAGAAGCATAGCAATGAGCGGGGAGAGTGTGTCCACGTACCCTCGTAGACCGAAAGCGGAAGCGTTTAGTAACGCGGTTGATGTAGTCGAACGTCTTCACGTTCCAACCGATTCAAGCACCGGACGTACGGCACCTCCGTGTTCAGCACACATTCAGCACGATGACGTCCCTCAAGCTCTTGATCTAGTTGAGGCCGAAGGAGAGTTCCATTAGCATGACGGCGTGGTGATGATGATGATGAAGTAACCGGCGTAGGGCTTGGCCTAAGCACTACGACGATATGACCGAGGTGTGTATCTGTGGAGGGGGGGCACCGCACACGGCTAAGAGAAGACTTGGTGTGTCTTTGGGGTGCCCCCCTCCCATGTATATGAAGGAGGGGGGAGGAGGTGGCCGGCCCAAGGGGGGCGTGCCAGGTATGGGGAGTCGTACTAGGACTCCCTAGTCCAAGTAGGATTCCTTCTCCTTTTTCATTTTTCTAGAGAAGCAAAGAGGGAAGAGAGAAGGAGTAGGAGAGGGAGGGGGGCGCCCCACCCCTTGTCCAATTTGGGTTGGCAAGGGGGGCACAC
>NW_025228152.1:150145-150654 GCF_018294505.1 Triticum aestivum | reverse complement strand
GGCTAAGAGAAGACTTGGTGTGTCTTTGGGGTGCCCCCCTCCCATGTATATGAAGGAGGGGGGAGGAGGTGGCCGGCCCAAGGGGGGCGTGCCAGGTATGGGGAGTCGTACTAGGACTCCCTAGTCCAAGTAGGATTCCTTCTCCTTTTTCATTTTTCCAGAGAAGCAAAGAGGGAAGAGAGAAGGAGTAGGAGAGGGAGGGGGGCGCCCCACCCCTTGTCCAATTTGGGTTGGCAAGGGGGGCACACACCACCTCTTGGCCGGTCCTCTCTCTTCTCCACCAAGGCCCATGATGGCCCATTAACTTCCCGGGGGGGGGGGGGGTTCCGGTAACCCCCGGTTCTCCGAAACTTATCTGAAACTTCCCGAAACCATTCCGGTGTCTGAATATAACCTTCCAATATATGAATCTTTACCTCTCGACCATTTTGAGACTCCTCATCATGTCCGTGATCTCATCCGGGACTCCGAACAAACTTCGGTCATCAAATCACATAACTCATAATACA
>NW_025228152.1:146850-150052 GCF_018294505.1 Triticum aestivum | reverse complement strand
TCCGGAGAAGCAAAGAGGGAAGAGAGAAGGAGTAGGAGAGGGAAAGGGGAGCGCCGCCCCCACACCTTGTCCAATTCGTATTGCAAAGGGGGGTGCGCGCCACCTCCTGGCCGGCCCTCTCTCTTCTCCACTAAGGCCCATGATGGCCCATTAACTTCCCGGGGGGTTCCGGTAACCCCCGGTTCTCCGAAACTTATCTGAAACTTCCCGAAACCATTCCGGTGTCTGAATATAACCTTCCAATATATGAATCTTTACCTCTCGACCATTTTGAGACTCCTCATCATGTCCGTGATCTCATCCGGGACTCCGAACAAACTTCGGTCATCAAATCACATAACTCATAATACAAATCGTCATCGAACGTAAGCGTGCGGAAGCTACGGGTTCGAGAACTTTGTAGACATGACTGAGACACATCTCCGGCCAATAACCAATAGCGGAACCTGGATGCTCATATTGCCTCCTACATATTCTACGAAGACCTTTATCGGTCAAACCGCATAACAACATACGTTGTTCCCTTTGTCATCGGTATGTTACTTGCCCGAGATTCGATCGTGGGTATCCTCATACCTAGGTCAATCTCGTTACCGGCAAGTCTCTTTACTCGTTCCGTAATGCATCATCACGTAACTAACTCATTAGTCACATTGCTTGCAAGCTTATAGTGATGTGAATTACCGAGAGGGTGTCACATCCCTAGCTTCTGGTGCTGCCTAGTGTTTGCATCATGTTTAAATTTTTGAAACTTGAATTGAGGAAATTTGGAAGCCTCAAAAACTTAAATAAAAGAAGGGCAAAAACCCTGAAATCTCATTCATTGTTCCAAAATGCTCTTCTTAAATGTTTGATAATTTTTGGCAAGGGTTCTGGTCCCAACCAAAATATTGAACATTTTTAAGGACTTAATCTTGGGACTTTGAATTTAAATCATTAGCTATTTGAATTTGAATTATATTCATATAATTAGAATATAATTTCAAATACCCCTGAAATATTTTATGAGCTTTTGGAAAAGTCCATCTAGCAAAATAAAAATATCCAGAGGAGTTTTTGGCATTGTTTGAATTATTTTAAATTCAAAACAGTGGCAAAACAAATTTTAAAAAAATAAAACAAACAGAAAATAAAACAGAGCACTTACCTGGCGCTCACCTCGCAGCCCTCCTGGTGGCCAACAGGACCGGCCCAGCGCGGCCCAGCCCACCTCCTCCTGTCGTCTTCCCCGCGCCAGTAGGCAGCGTGCGTGGCCGACGGGCGCTGACGCTGCCTCGGCCACCTCCTGCTTCCCCGGCCACCTCCTGCTTCCACCGCGACGCCACGACCCTTCTAGCATCGCCACGCAGCCCCCTGGTCCCTCTCGCTCACTCCCTCGAGCTCATCCCCCTCCTCTGTTCTCTCTCTCGCACGCAGCCACCGAACCCACCCGCCGCCGCCGTTCATTGCCGCTGTGGCCACAGCCACTGCCTCGCCCCGCCGATGCTCTCAGAGGCGCCGCCGCCACCTACTGTCCCTCCTCTCCGAGCTACACGAGCCAGGACGGCCCCAAGACGACGCTTGCGGCCTTCTTCTCCGACCACGGCCGCCGGATGCCGCCGTCCGATTCGCCGTCTCCACCGCCTCCCCGAGCACGCCGACCTTCTCTTCGAACTCACCGTGAGCCCCTGTCCATTTCCCCTCTCTCCCCGTGCCCGTCTGCGCCTTCTAACCACCGTGGCTGTCGGAGCCGACAGTTCCTCGCTGCCGGCGATGACGCAGACGAGGCTAGAGCCACCGTAGCTAACTCCCGAGCACGGCAACGTGCTCAGCACTCTTCCAGGAGCCGGGCGTGCCCACCCGTGCGACCTGCCGTGCCCCCTAGCGCCAACCCTGACCTCGCCCGTGCTCCGGCCGCTGCCTTGTTCGCCACCGTCGCCAAGTCCGACCTTCCCAGCACGAACGGATGCCACGATTCGATGCGTGCGAGCCTGGGCATCTCATAGAGCCCCTCCGCCGCTCTTTTGGTCATCGGAGGGCGAATCCCGACGCTCTCCGCCGTCCCTGGCCTCGCCGGCGACGAGCCTCGGGTCAACTCCGACGAGTTTGACCCGGGTTTGACCCTGGTTTGACTCCCCCTGACTCAATGACAGGTGGGGCCCAGCTCTGTTAGTTAATTAGGATTAGTACTAATTGAATTAGTTAAACTAATTACCCCTGCTGACACTGACAGTGGGCCCCGTGGCTATTAATTTGATTAGTTAGAATTAATTAACTCTGTTAGTCACTTGTGTCACTGACGTGTGGACCCCGCTGGTCAGGTTTGACCCGGACCAGCCCCTGTTGACCTGCTGACGTCATGCCAACGTCATGCTGACGCAATAATTCCTTTCTGGGATTTAAATAAATCTTAAATGATTTAATATTTTCAGAAAATGTCCAAAACTTCTAAAAATCATAAATCAACCGTAACTCCAAATTAAATAATTTATATATGAAAAATGATCAGAAAAATCCAATCTATCCATCTGTATCATTTTCATGCATGTTAGAACAACTTGTGACTACTGTTTTGGACAAAGCAAATAAATGGCATTTAAACTCTCACATATGGAGTTTGAATTTGAATCTTGTATTCAAACCAACCCCATTTAACTTGCTGCTAGTTGCATTAGCTCAAAACACACTCATATTGCCATGTCATGAGCATGCATCATATTGTGCATTGCATTGATTGTATTTCTTCTCTGTTGCCGGTATCTGTCCCCTCTCGGTAGACGATGTTCCGACGATGTGATCGTTGACACTGATGAAGACTCAATGCTATCTTTAGAAGTGCCAGGCAAGCAAAACCCCCTTGTTCATTCCGATACAATCCTACTCTCTCGCCCTGCTCTCTTTTACTGCATTAGGACAACAACGAGTCATTTGTTACTTGCTGCGGTAGCTGAACCCCTTTATCCTCTGCATGACCTGTCATTGCCACAGTAAATAGATGAAACCCACTAGTATGAGTAGGAGTTGTTTGAGCCCTGTTGTGCCTACTCATTCATGTTTGGTTGTCATGCCTGCTACTGCTTAGAGTTGAGTCAGGTCTGATTCATCGGGGAATCAGAGGTGTGTGAACATGTCCTACTGTGTGTGAGCTAAGTGTGCGAACACGATTTGGTAAAGGTAGCGGTGAGAGGCCATGTAGGAGTACATGGTGGGTTGTCTCATTGCA
>NW_025228152.1:29192-146336 GCF_018294505.1 Triticum aestivum | reverse complement strand
TAAGCGTGAGTGCTATGGATGGCGTTCTCATAGGGAGACGAGAGCGGATCCATAGTGGTGTATTGATATGGTGAATATGTGGACTCGTGTGCGCCACCTCAAAAGAGTTACATTGCAGTCGTAGTTCAGGTTAGCCACCGAGTCAAAGCTGGCTTGCTGCAGTTAAACTCCACCATCCCCTTGTTGATGATGATGCATATGTAGTTAGATCTGATGTAAGTCTTGCTGGGTACATTTGTACTCACGTTGCTTAATTTATGTTTTTGCAGAGAGACTTCAGTCTCGCTAGTAGTACCGCGTGGACTTCGACGTTTAGCTTGTTACCTCAGCTACGATCTTGTGCCCTCAGCAGGATCTGGTAGTTAGTCAGGCTTCTCAGCCTTTTTGATTTGTAGATGTATGTACTCAGACATGTTAAGCTTCTCCTTGTGTTTTGACTTGTATGCTCTGAGTGTTGGGTCATGAGACCCATGTTTGTAATATTTCGCTCCTCGGAGCCTGTTGATTAAATACTTGAGTCGTAGAGTCATGTTGTGATGCCATGTTGTATTTGCACATATCGAGCATATTGTGTGTATGTTATTGAAATGCTTGGTATGTGTGGGATCTGACTATCTAGTTGTTTATCCTTAGTAGCCTGTCTTACCGGGAAATGTCTCCTAGTGTTTCCACTAAGCCATGGTAGCTTGCTACTGCTCCGGAACACTTAGGCTGGCCGGCATGTGTCCTTCTTCGTTCCTATGTCTGTCCCTTCGGGGAAATGTCACGCGATGAATACCGGAGTCCTGTTAGCCCGCTACAGCCCGGTTCACCGGAGTCCTGCTAGCCCAGTGCTATAGCCTGGATTCACTCGCTGATGACCGACACGTTCGATGTTGGGTCATGGATGCCTGTCCCTGTAAGTTTGTGCCACTTTGGGTTTACGACAAGCCATGTCAGCCCGGGCTCCTTATCATATGGATGCTAGCGACACTATCATATATGTGTGCCAAAAGACGCAAACGGTCCCGGGCAAAGGTAAGGTGACACCCGTGGGAATACCGTGCGTGAGGCCGCAAAGTGATATGAGGTGTTACATGCTAGATCGATGTGGCATTGAGTCGGGGTCCTGACAGCTTTGGTATCAGAGCTTGACTGCCTGTAGGATTACCAAGCCAAACTGGTCGAAGTTGAGTCTAGAAATTCTTTAGTTATATAAGGGAATTGATTGTGGGATGGAACGTAAGGCTCTTTTTACTCCTTATACCTTATGCCCTTCTGATCTGAGTCATCTTATCTTTCCTACGGGGTTAAGGAACTAGGCTTTCTCTTCTTTCTATTAGGATCACGTGTTACTAATCCGTAGATTTATAGATTGTTGGATTTAAGCTTGAGTTCAGTTCCTACGACTTCTGTATGTTAACTGTTGATCTCGAAACCTTGATATTGTGCTTTTGAGTGGCTATGCCACCATTTCTGTAGTATGTCTCCAAACTTTTTTGAGCATTTACAGCCGTTATGCTGTCCGAGTCATCCCAGGTTTCTAAATAGCCTGATGCATTTGCAAATCCCTTCTTCCCGTTCCCGATGTCCTTTTGGTTAGATTAATCACACAAATTAGTGAGTTGATGTACTCTATTGCCTCAACGTATATGTTGGAGCTATGATTATGACCTAGATGTCTAGAGTATCACCTAGTAATCTAGCCATGATTTGTGTCCCAGCGTGATGATTCTGGCCATCATTCTCGTAAGCATCCCGTGATGCCACTTAGTTAGTAGGCATTTCACTTCTGGGTTTTGAACCCGAGATTCACCCTACTTACTTCATGTTGATAGTGTTGCTAGTCCCTTTAGGATACTAGTATCCTTTGCGATAGTCCTCAAGGTCCGTGGTATTTCCTTCTTCCAAATACTATGAACCGTTTATGGCAGAAGTTCTTTGAACCAAAAGATCACAACCAGAGCTCTTGATGAGTTCTCGATTCTATGCTGTGACTCTGCCAGTTCTACCTTTCCGCATGGATTGTCCGGGAGAAATATGTCGAACTCGTTCGACATGCTAATCCATGCATCCACAACTCAGGAAATCATATGTTCTTTTGAGTTGTCCCTCTGTAGTTGTATTTTGATCCTTGTCTATCAGTTGATAGTCAAGTTGATGTCGTGCATTCGTGTTCACCGATGCTCATTATTCTTGTGGTCCGTCAAGCCGTTCTAGTTCAGAATGACTAGGAGAAACAAACTCCGGTACCTCATCCATATCCAGGATTGGGTCAAAGCAGTTGTGTTCCGTAGATCAAATACTAATCCAGCTTTTGTTCTGTTCTACCTTGGAGTATCACCATCTTTATATTAAGGTTATCATGGGAATTGCACACCATCCGATGAACTCTTGATACAGTGATACTTCTCGCCATCGATATTCATTCCTTGGTTCCCGTGTTATTATAACCGGAACTCCGACAAGTGAATCGTGATGTGTGAAATCTATACTCCTAGCAACTCTGTTGTTTGGTAGTTAATGGACAATAATTTCATTCTTAGTGTGTTGGTTCTTGAATCATCATTCGAAGACTGATTGTGCTACCTAGTCCTTATTTCCTGGTGCACCCTTCGATCAATGAGTTAGGATTTTGGCAATCCCTCGCTCTTTTGATCATATCGTCTTGCCCTAAAAAGCAAGATTGTTCTCGAGCTTAGTAACATACCGGTGGTTCATGATATTCCGAATTTCTTCTCGGAAGTATCACCAGGTTGTCGCCTGACCGCTATGTTGATCACGTGATCAAGTTGGTTTATTCCTGTAAACCACCAGTTCTCCAAGAATCCGTGTTGGATACCCCTGAGCTAGTTGGTTAAGCTAAACAACAACTTGGAGAGCTGGAAGATAAAGGCTTCTCCGACTTAGTTCATATTAAGGGATATCTTGTATGTATGTTGAAGAAAGATGATGTCTTCATTGATTGGTCCCTGTGATCAATTGTTGGACCTATTATCTTGTTAAAACTTCGATTTGAGTGTGGGCTATTCTCAAATCAAATCAGAACCAACGATGTTCGTAATGTTGTCTTACTCGTGGTTGACTCCTCGAGCATACACCATTATATCTTATGGGTCTGACCAATGCTATCACCTGTTAACATAATTAGGGAATTCCATCTTCATGGAAATCTCGATGATTTGTTGTTGAGCCCATCAACATCATTTTATCTTCTCCAAGATCTTGTTGGACAATAAGTTAGTGTTGGAAACTTTTGAAAGCATTTTCTTCATGCTAGCTCATGAAGTATTTGTTTGATGAAAGGAGTGACTTCCTCTTATACACATGCATTTGGTGAAAGTTGCCGCCATGAATTTGAGAAAGTTAGTTTTGCTTCCTCTGGAATCATCGCAAGTCAGTCATGCACACGTGCGAAGTATTCTGTGGTCTGGAGACTTGCAACCTCCACTCCATATGTATTCCGTAGCACCCCAAGCCACTAATTGATTTGTTCAAGGAGAAGGAGTTCCTTCATAAGAGCTAATCCGGACTTATGAAAGAACTTCGATATCCTCAATGATGGTTACCTACCAGAACTCGGTAGTGTTTTATTGTAAGACTACCATGTGATCATGTTTGCCTGGAACAGCGTGTTCACACGTGCGTAGCAGAACCAGCTCATGCTTTGGAGCTTGCTATCGTAGTTCATTTCCCGAGAATCTCGCAACGTTATCTCGTCGAATTGTGTTGCAAACTTTCATTTTTCTTCCTAGACTCGATGAGTCTGGAATATCCTGACACCAACCAGATCTGAATCTCAGGCAGATATGATGGTTGGAACATTTCCCAAGAACTATAATATTGGTCCCTCGATAACCGGTAAGGTGGATGTCGTGGCCAACACACCCAGCCGGAAGACCCATTATTATAGTATCTTGATTGAGGAAGTTGGCCACCTCCCCATAAGGATTTCGCAGGATTTACTCCCTAGTCGTTCCTTGTGGATTTTTGTGTTCCCGAAGTCCGACCTTTTACTTGATGTTCTAGATATCAAACCATAATTATTTATGGATTACGCTAGCACATCAAGGAGAACATTAGAAGCGGAGTGCTAAATGTCTCTCGGTCGATCATCCAGATTTTGTTTCCTTGGCCTCGCTAAGGTGAAATCTGAGAAGGTGTTATCCTCCTTTGCATCTGCATCTTCCACCGGTATTCATCATGGTAGTATGTTGTGTTGCCAGGATCCTTGACACGGATGTTGGTAAAACCTTGATGAATATGGAAATGCTCAAGTTCTTGAGAGCACGCGCAAGCGCTAGGTGTCATCATCGGCACTAACTGGGTTTGCTCTCAACTTCCTCGGTTTGGTTATAACTTCTCGAACAGTGGACTCACTCTCTACTGTTGAGCTTCTTCCCAGTTACTAAAAT
The DNA here is from genome assembly GCF_018294505.1 of Triticum aestivum. NCBI lineage: Eukaryota > Viridiplantae > Streptophyta > Magnoliopsida > Poales > Poaceae > Triticum > Triticum aestivum. The sequence goes on along the minus strand of NW_025228152.1, from coordinate 141,942 downwards.
CATGCCTTGTGTTGTTTTCAACAAGGTAATCCACATTATCCATTCTAGCCGAGTGTGTCGTTCTCCTGAACTCTATCAAACGATCATTCGTAATTTGCCCTAGGTTGGTATAAAGAGTTTCAATGATCTCTGAATTAAAGGTAATTCTTTTTGCCACTTAAGGTAATAATCTACGAATCACCCTCCTCCAGGATGTCCCGCTGTGGCATCATGGAAACTCAACTCCTCGCTACATTGACAACCGTTCACCACCCTTTTAAACGTGGAATTGTTGTCTACCTAGTGAACCCTCGTCATTTGTTCCACTCCATCCCTCTAGATGTGTGTTTTGTGTCTCAGCTCGAGTGGTGTTACTATGCCTCATTCTGCGAGTTGATCCTAAGTTGTTCGATCTTCGAGAAGATCGATCCTTCTAGAGTCTCCTTCTCCTCTCGTGGTCGTGTTGGCTGGAGTTCTCAGAGCAAGACGACAAGACAAAGATGGTGATTGAATCAACGTTCATTTGAAGTGCAACCTGGATCGTGAAGATTATACTAGTTTGCGTTTCCCCTTCATCTTACCCTACGCTTGAATCTCGAGACGAGATTCTTGTTTAGTGGGGGTGAGTTGTCACATCCCTAGCTTCTGGTGCTGCCTAGTGTTTGCATCATGTTTAAATTTTTGAAACTTGAACTGAGGAAATTTGGAAGCCTCAAAAACTTAAATAAAAGAAGGGCAAAAACCCTAAAATCTCATTCATTGTTCCAAAATGCTCTTCTTAAATGTTTGATAATTTTTGGCAAGGGTTCTGGTCCCAACCAAAATATTGAACATTTTTAAGGACTTAATCTTGGGACTTTGAATTTAAATCATTAGCTATTTGAATTTGAATTATATTCATATAATTAGAATATAATTTCAAATACCCCTGAAATATTTTATGAGCTTTTGGAAAAGTCCATCTAGCAAAATAAAAATATTCAGAGGAGTTTTTGGCATTGTTTGAATTATTTTAAATTCAAAACAGTGGCAAAACAAATTTAAAAAAAATAAAACAAACAGAAAATAAAACAGAGCACTTACCTGCCGCTCACCTCGCAGCCCACCTGGTGGCCAACAGGACCGGCCCAGCGCGGCCTAGCCCACCTCCTCCTGTCGTCTTCCCCGCGCCAGTAGGCAGCGTGCGTGGCCGACGGGCGCCGACGCTGCCTCGGCCACCTCCTGCTTCCCCGGCCACCTCCTGCTTCCACCGCGACGCCACGGCCCTTCTAGCATCGCCACGCAGCCCCCTGGTCCCTCTCGCTCACTCCCTCGAGCTCATCCCCCTCCTCTGTTCTCTCTCTCGCACGCAGCCACCGAACCCACCCGCCACCGCAGTTCGTTGCCGCTGTGGCCACAACCACTGCCTCGCCCCGCCGATGCTCTCAGAGGCGCCGCCGCCACCTACTCTCCCTCCTCTCCGAGCTACACGAGCCAGGACGGCCCCAAGACGACGCTTGCGGCCTTCTTCTCCGACCACGGCTGCCGGATGCCGCCGTCCGATTCGCCGTCTCCACCGCCTCCCCGAGCACGCCGACCTTCTCTTCGAACTCACCGTGAGCCCCTGTCCATTTCCCCTCTCTCCCCGTGCCCGTCCGCGCCTTCTAACCACCGTGGCTGTCGGAGCCGACAGTTCCTCGCCGCCGGCGATGATGCAGACGAGGCTAGAGCCACCGTAGCTAACTCCCGAGCACGGCAACGTGCTCAGCACTCTTCTAGGAGCCGGGCGCGCCCACCCGTGCGACCTGTCGTGCCCCCTAGCGCCAATCCCGACCTCGCCCGTGCTCCGGCCGCCGCCTTGTTCGCCACCGTCGCCAAGTCCGACCTCCCTAGCACGAACGGATGCCACGATTCGATGCAAGCGAGCCTGGGCATCCCGTAGAGCCCCTCCGCCGCTCTTTTGGTCATCGGAGGGTGAATCCCGACGCTCTCCGCCGTCCCTGGCCTCGCCGGCGACGAGCCTCGGGTCAACTCCGGTGAGTTTGACCCGGGTTTGACCCCAGTTTGACTCCCCCTGACTCAATGACAGGTGGGGACCAGCTCTGTTAGTTAATTAGGATTAGTACTAATTGAATTAGTTAAACTAATTACCCCTGCTGACACTGACAGTGGGCCCCGTGGCTATTAATTTGATTAGTTAGAATTAATTAACTCTGTTAGTCACTTGTGTCACTGACGTGTGGACCCCGCTGGTCAGGTTTGACCCGGACCAGCCCCTGTTGACCTGCTGACGTCATGCCAACGTCATGCTGACGCAATAATTCCTTTCTGGGATTTAAATAAATCTTAAATGATTTAATATTTTCAGAAAATGTCCAAAACTTCTAAAAATCATATAAAATCAACCGTAACTCCAAATTAAATAATTTATATATGAAAAATGATCAGAAAAATCCAATCTATCCATCTGTATCATTTTCATGCATGTTAGAACAACTTGTGACTACTGTTTTGGACAAAGCAAATAAATGGCATTTAAACTCTCACATATGGAGTTTGAATTTGAATCTTGTATTCAAACCAACCCCATTTAACTTGCTGCTAGTTGCATTAGCTCAAAACACACTCATATTGCCATGTCATGAGCATGCATCATATTGTGCATTGCATTGATTGTATTTCTTCTCTGTTGCCGGTATCTGTCCCCTCTCGGTAGACGATGTTCCGAGGATGTGATCGTTGACACTGATGAAGACTCAATGCTATCTTTAGAAGTGCCAGGCAAGCAAAACCCCCTTGTTCATTCCGATACAATCCTACTCTCTTGCCCTGCTCTCTTTTACTGCATTAGGACAACAACGAGTCATTTGTTACTTGCTGCGGTAGCTGAACCCCTTTATCCTCTGCATGACCTGTCATTGCCACAGTAAATAGATGAAACCCACTAGTATGAGTAGGAGTTGTTTGAGCCCTGTTGTGCCTACTCATTCATGCTTGGTTGTCATGACTGCTACTGCTTAGAGTTGAGTCAGGTCTGATTCATCGGGGAATCAGAGGTGTGTGAACATGTCCTACTGTGTGTGAGCTAAGTGTGCGAACACGATTTGGTAAAGGCAGTGGTGAGAGGCCATGTAGGAGTACATGGTGGGTTGTCTCATTGCAGCCGTCCTTAGGAACTGAGTTCTGTGTTTGTGATCCATGAAACAGCTACTACCACGCATTGGGCCCGAAACCAATGGACCCTCTCGGCTTCTTAATCACCCTTGTCCTCTGTCCAGGAGTTGCAAGTAGTTTCTGGTGTTTGTAGTATGCTGGAGGCCGTGCGCAGCGCTGACTGTAGGGGTGGGCTGTGATGCGGTAGGCACGTGGCCGGGTAAAGCGGGTGCCCGTTTGGTGTCACGGAACCCTGTTCACATCGTTTGGGGCTGTGAGCGAAACTCCGGTCGGATCTCCTCATGGATGGAACCCGAATAGGCGATAAACCTAGACTAGAGACTTGAGTGTTTAGGTAGGCCGTGGCCGACACCCTCGTTGGGCTTCCGATTGAAGGTTGCCGAGTACATGTCGTGTAAACGGCGGTAAGTGGTGAGAGCGTGTGTGAAGAAGTACACCCCTGCAGGGTTAACATCATCTATTCGAATAGCCGTGTCCGCGGAAAAGGACTTCTGGGTTGCCTGTACAGTTCATAGACAAGTGAAAGTGGATACTCTAAAATACGCAAGATAAGCGTGAGTGCTATGGATGGCGTTCTCGTAGGGAGACGAGAGCGGATCCATAGTGGTGTATTGATATGGTGAATATGTGGACTCGTGTGCGCCACCTCAAAAGAGTTACATTGCAGTCGTAGTTCAGGTTAGCCACCGAGTCAAAGCTGGCTTGCTGCAGTTAAACTCCACCATCCCCTTGTTGATAATGATGCATATGTAGTTAGATCTGATGTAAGTCTTGCTGGGTACATTTGTACTCACGTTGCTTAATTTATGTTTTTGCAGAGAGACTTCAGTCTCGCTAGTAGTACCGCGTGGACTTCGATGTTTAGCTTGTTACTTCAGCTACGATCTTGTGCCCTCAGCAGGATCTGGTAGTTAGTCAGGCTTCTCAGCCTTTTTCATTTGTAGATGTCTGTACTCAGACATGTTAAGCTTCCGCTTGTGTTTTGACTTGTATGCTCTGAGTGTTGGGTCATGAGACCCATGTTTGTAATATCTCGCTCCTCGGAGCCTGTTGATTAAATACTTGAGTCGTAGAGTCATGTTGTGATGCCATGTTGTATTTGCACATATCGAGCATATTGTGTGTATGTTATTGAAATGCTTGGTATGTGTGGGATCTGACTATCTAGTTGTTTATCCTTAGTAGCCTCTCTTACCGGGAAATGTCTCCTAGTGTTTCCACTGAGCCATGGTAGCTTGCTACTGCTCCGGAACACTTAGGCTGGCCGGCATGTGTCCTTCTTCGCTCCTGTGTCTGTCCCTTCGGGGAAATGTCACGCGATGAATACCGGAGTCCTGTTAGCCCGCTACAGCCCGGTTCACCGGAGTCCTGCTAGCCCAGTGCTACAGCCTGGATTCACTCGCTGATGACCGACACGTTCGATGTTGGGTCATGGATGCCTGTCCCTGTAAGTTTGTGCCACTTTGGGTTTACGACTAGCCATGTCAGCCCGGGCTCCTTATCATATGGATGCTAGCGACATTATCATATACGTGTGCCAAAAGACGCAAACGGTCCCGGGCAAAGGTAAGGTGACACCCGTGGGAATACCGTGCGTGAGGCCGCAAAGTGATATGAGGTGTTACATGCTAGATCGATGTGGCATTGAGTCGGGGTCCTTACAGAGGGCCCCGAGATACCTCTCCGATACTCGGAGTGACAAATCCTAATCTCGATCTATGCCAACTCAACAAACACCTTCAGAGACACTTGTAGAGCATCTTTATAATCACCCAGTTACGCTGTGATGTTTGATAGCACACAAAGTGTTCCTCCGGTATTCGGGAGTTGCATAATCTCATAGTGAGAGGAACATGTATAAGTCATCAAGAAAGCAATAGCAATAAAACTAAACAATCATTATGCTAAGCTAATGGATGGGTCTTTTCCATCACATCATTCTCTAATGATGTGATCCCGTTCATCAATTGACAACACGTGTCTATGGTCAGGAGACTTAACCATCTTTGATTAACGATCTAGTCAAGTAGAGGCATACTAGGGACACTCTGTTTGTCTATATATTCACACATGTACTAAGTTTCCGGTTAATACAATTCTAGCATGAATAATAAACATTTATCATGATATAAGGAAATATAAATAACAACTTTATTATTTCCTCTAGGGAATATTTCCTTTAGTCTCCCACTTGCACTAGAGTCAATAATCTAGAGTACATAGTAATGATTCTAACACCCATGGAGTCTTGGTGCTGATCATGTTTTGCTCGTGGAAGAGGCTTAGTCAATGGGTCTGCAACATTCAGATCCGTATGTATTTTGCAAATCTCTATGTCTCCCTCCTTGACTTGATCGCGGATGGAATTGAAGCGTCTCTTGATGTGTTTGGTTCTCTTGTGAAATCTGGATTCCTTCGCCAAGGCTATTGCTCCAGTATTGTCACAAAAGATTTTCATTGGACCCGATGCACTAGGTATTATACCTAGATCGGATATGAACTCCTTCATCCAGACTTCTTCATTTGTTGCTTCCGAAGCAGCTATGTACTCCGCTTCACACGTAGATCCTACCATGATGCTTTGCTTTGAACTGCACCAACTGACAGCTCCACCATTCAATATAAATACGTATCCGGTTTGTGACTTAGAGTCATCCAGATTAGTGTCAACGCTTGCATCGACGTAACCATTTACGACGAGCTCTTTGTCACCTCCATAAACGAGAAACATATCCTTAGTCCTTTTTAGGTATTTTAGGATGTTCTTGACTGCTGTCCAGTACCCACTCCTGGATTACTTTGGTACCTCCCTACACTAATAGAAAGGCACAAATCAGGTCTGGTACACATCATTGTATACATGATACAACCTATGGTTGAGGCATAGGGAATGACTTTCATTTTCTCTCTATCTTCTACAGTGGTCGGGCATTGAGTCTGACTCAACTTCACACCTTGTAACACAGGCAAGGAGCCTTTCTTTGACTGATCTATTTTGAACTTCTTCAAAACTTTATCAAGGTATGTGCTTTGTGAAAGTCCAATTAAGCGTCTTGATCTATCTCTATAGATCTTGATGCCCAATATATAAGCAGCTTCACCGAGGTCTTTCATTGCAAAATTCTTATTCAAGTATCCTTTTATGCTATCCAGAAATTTCGTATCATTTCTGATCAACAATATGTCATCCACATATAATATCCCGAATGCTACAGAGCTCCCACTCACTTTCTTGTAAATACAGGCTTCTCCAAAAGTCTGTATAAAACCATATGCTTTGATCACACTATATATCAAAGCGTATATTCCAACTCCGAGAGGCTTGCACCAGTCCATAAATGGATCACTAGACCTTGCACACTTTGTTAGCACCTTTGGACCAACAAAACCTTCTAGTTTCCTCATATACAACTCTTCTTTAAGATATCCATTAAGGAATGCAGTTTTGACATCCATTTGCCAGATTTATAATCATAAAATGCAGCAATTGCTAACATGATTCGGACAGACTTAAGCATCGCTACGGGTGAGAAGGTCTCGTCGTAGTCAACCCCTTGAACTTGTCGAAAACCTTTCGCAACAAGTTGAGCTTTGTAGACAGTAATATTACCGTCAGCATCAGTCTTCTTCTTGAAGATCCATTTATTCTCTATTGCTTGCCGATCATCGGGCAAGTCAACCAAAGCCCACACTTTATTCTCATACATGGATCCCACCTCAGATTTCATGGCCTCAAGCCATTTCATGAAATCTGGGCTCATCATTGATTCCTCATAGTTCATAGGTTCGTCATGGTCAAGTAACATGAGCTCCAGAACAGGATTACCGTACCACTCTGGTGCGGACCTTACTCTATTTGACCTACGAGGTTTGGTAATAACTTGATCTAAAGTTTCATGATCATCATCATTAGCTTCCTCACTAATTGGTGTAGGAATCACTGGAACTGATTTCTGCGATGAACTACTTTCCAATTCGGGAGCAGGTACAATTACCTCATCAAGTTATACTTTCCTCCCACTCACTTCTTTCGAGAGAAACTCCTTCTCTACAAAGGATCCATTCTTAGCAACGAATATCTTGCCTTCGGATATGTGATAGAAGGTGTACCCAACAGTTTCCTTTGGGTATCCTATGAAGACACATTTCTCCGATTTGGGTTCGAGCTTATCAGGTTGAAGCTTTTACACATAAGCATCGCAGCCCCAAACTTTAAGAAACGACAGCTTAGGTTTCTTGCCAACCCACAATTCATATGGTGTCGTCTGAACGGATTTAGATGGTGCCCTATTTAACATGAATGCAACCGTCTCTAAAGCATAACCCCAAAATGATAGCGGTAAATCGGTAAGAGACATCATAGATCGCACCATATCTAATAAACTACGGTTACGACGTTCGGACACACCATTACGCTGTGGTGTTCCAGGTGGCGTGAGTTGCCAAACTATTCCACATTGTTTCAAATGAAGACCAAACTCATAACTCGAATATTCACCTCCATAATCAGATCGTAGAAACTTTATTTTCTTGTTACGATGATTTTCCACTTCACTCTGAAATTCTTTGAACTTTTCAAATGTTTCAGACTTATGTTTTATTAAGTAGATGTACCCATATATTCTCAAATCACCCGTCAAGGTCAGAAATAACGATACCCGCCGCAAGCCTCAACACTCATCGGACCGCATACATCAGTAGGTATTATTTCCAGTAAGTCAGTTGCTCGCTCCATTGTTCCGGAGAATGGAGTCTTAGTCATCTTGCCCATGAGGCATGGTTCACAAGAATCAAGTGATTCCAAAAGCCCATCAGGATGAGTTTCTTCATGCGCTTTACACCAATATGACCTAAACATCAGTGCCACAAATAAGTTGCACTATCATTATTAACCTTGCATCTTTTGGCTTCAATATTATGAATATCTATATCACTACAATCAAGATTCAACAAAAATACACCACTCATCAAGGGTGCATGACCATAAAAGATATTACTCATATAAATAGAACAACCATTACTCTCTGATTTAAATAAATAACCGTCTCGCATCAAACAAGATCCAGATATAATGTTCATGCTTAACGCTGGCACCAAATAACAATTATTCAGGTCTAGAACTAATCCCGAAGATAGATGTAGAGGTAGCGTGCCAACGGCGATCACATCGACTTTGGAACCATTTCCCACGCGCATTGTCACCTCGTCCTTAGCCAATCTTCGTTTAATCCGTAGCCCTTGTTTCGAGTTGCAAATATGAGCAACAGAACCAGTATCAAATACCCAGGCGCTACTACGAGCATTAGTAAGGTACACATTAATAACATGTATATCAAATATACCTTTCACTTTGCCATCCTTCTTATCCGCCAAATACTTGGGGCAGTTCCGCTTCTAGTGACCAGTCCCTTTGCAGTAGAAGCACTCAGTCTCAGGCTTGCTTGTCATTCTTCACTTGAGCAGCAACTTGCTTGTCATTCTTCTTGAAGTTCCCCTTCTTCCCTTTGCCCTTTTTCTTGAAACTAGTGGTCTTGTTAACCATCAACACTTGATGATCCTTCTTGATTTCTACCTCCACAGCCTTTAGCATCGCGAAGAGCTCGGGAATTTTCTTATCCATCCCTTGCATATTATAGTTCATCATGAAGCTTTTATAGCTTGGTGGCAGTGATTGAAGAACTATGTCAATGACACTATCATCAGGAAGATTAACTCCCAGTTGAGTCAAGTCGTTGTGGTACCCAGACATTTTTGAGTATATGTTCTCTGACAGAACTATTCTCCTCCATCTTGCAGCTATAGAACTTATTGGAGACTTCATATCTCTCAATTCGTGCATTTGCTTGAAATATTAAATTCAACTCCTGGAACATCTGATATGGTCCATGACGTTCAGAACGTCGTTGAAGTCCCGATTCTAAGCCGTAAAGCATGGCACACTGAACTATCGAGTAGTCATCAGCTTTGCTCTGCCAGACATTCATAACGTCCGCAGTTTCTCCTGCAGCGGGTCTTGCACCTAGCGGTGCTTCCAGGACGTAATTCTTCTTGGCAGCAATGAGGATAATCCTCAACTTACGGACCCTGTCCGTGTAATTTCTACCATCATCTTTGAACTTAGCTTTCTCTAGGAACGCATTAAAATACAAAGGAACGGTAGCACGGGCCATTGATCTACAACAACATAGACATGCAAAAACTATCAGGTACTAAGTTCATGATAAATTAAAGTTCAATTAATCATATTACTTAAGAACTCCCACTTAGATAGACATCCCTCTAGTCATCTAATTGATCACGTGATCCATATCAACTAAACCATGTCCGATCATCATGTGAGATGGAGTAGTTTTCAATGGTGAACATCACTATGTTGATCATATCTACTATATGATTCGCGTTCGACCTTTTGATCTCAGTGTTACGACACCATATCAGCATATGCTAGGCTCGTCAAGTTTAACCCGAGTATTCTGCGTGTGCAAAACTGGCTTGCACCTGTTGCATGTGAACATAGAGCTTATCACACCTGATCATCACGTGGTGTCTCGGCACGACGAACTGTGGCAACAGTGCATACTCAGGGAGAACACTTATACCTTGAAATTTAGTGAGGAATCATCTTATAATGCTACCGCCGTACTAAGCAAAATAAGATGCATAAAAGATAAACATCACATGCAATCAAAATATGTGACATGATATGGTCATCATCATCTTGTGCCTTTTGATCTCCATCTCCAAAGCACCATCATGATCTCCATCGTCACCGGCTTGACACCTTGATCTCCATCGTAGCATCGTTGTCGCCTCGCCAACTATTGCTTCTACGACTATCGCTACCGCATAGTGATAAAGTAAAGCAATTACATGGCGATTGCATTTCATACAATAAAGCGACAACCATAAGGCTCCTGCCAGTTGCCGATAACGGTTACAAAACATGATCATCTCATACAACAATTTATGTCTCATCACGTCTTGACCATATCACATCACAACATGCCCTACAATAACAAGTTAGACGTCCTCTACTTTGTTGTTGCAAGTTTTACGTGGCTGCTACGCGCTTCTAGCAAGAACCGTTCTTACCTACGCATCAAAAGCACAATGATTTTTTGTCAAGTGTGTTGTTTTAACCTTCAACAAGGACCGACAGTAGTCAAACTCGATTCAACTAAAGTTGGAGAAACTGGCACCCGCTAGCCACCTATGTGCAAAGCACGTCGGTAGAATCGGTCTCATGAACGCGGTCATGTAATGTCGGTCCGGGCCGCTTCATCCAATAATACCGCCGAATCAAAGTAATACGTTGGTGGTAAGCAGTATGACTATTATTGCCCACAACTCTTTGTGTTCCACTCGTGCATATAACATCTATTCATAGACCTGACTTGGATGCCACTTTTGGGGAACGTAGTATTTCAAAAAATTCCTACGATCACACAAGATCTATCTATGAGAAGCATAGCAACGAGCGGGGAGAGTGTGTCCACACCCTCGTAGACCGAAAGAGGAAGCGTTTAGTAATGCGGTTGGTGTAGTCGAACGTATTCATGACCCAACCAACCCAAGCACCGAACTTACGACACCTCCGTGTTCAGCACTCGTTAAGCACGATGATGTCCCTCGAGCTCTTGATCCAGTTGAGGCCGAAGGAGAGTTCCGTCAGCAGGACGACGTGGTGACGGTGATGATGAAGTTACCGGCGTAGGGCTTCGCCTAAGCACCAGGACGATATGACCGAGGTGTTTATCTATGGAGGGGGGCACCGCACACCGCTAAGAGAAGACCTGTGTGTCTTTGGGGTGCCCCCTCCCACGTATATAAAGGAGGGGGGAGTAGGTGGCTGGCCCAAGGGGGGCGCGCCAGGTGTGGGGAGTCCTACTAGGACTCCCTAATGCAAGTAGGATTCCCTCTCCTTTTTCCTTTTTCCGGAGAAGCAAAGAGGGAAGAGAGAAGGAGTAGGAGAGGGAAAGGGGAGCGCCGCCCCCACACCTTGTCCAATTCGTATTGCAAAGGGGGGTGCGCGCCACCTCCTGGCCGGCCCTCTCTCTTCTCCACTAAGGCCCATGATGGCCCATTAACTTCCCGGGGGGTTCCGGTAACCCCCGGTTCTCCGAAACTTATCTGAAACTTCCCGAAACCATTCCGGTGTCTGAATATAACCTTCCAATATATGAATCTTTACCTCTCGACCATTTTGAGACTCCTCATCATGTCCGTGATCTCATCCGGGACTCCGAACAAACTTCGGTCATCAAATCACATAACTCATAATACAAATCGTCATCGAACGTTAAGCGTGCGGAAGCTACGGGTTCGAGAACTTTGTAGACATGACTGAGACACATCTCCGGCCAATAACCAATAGCGGAACCTGGATGCTCATATTGCCTCCTACGTATTCTACGAAGACCTTTATCGGTCAAACCGCATAACAACATACGTTGTTCCCTTTGTCATCGGTATGTTACTTGCCCGAGATTCGATCGTGGGTATCCTCATACCTAGTTCAATCTCGTTACCGGCAAGTCTCTTTACTCGTTCCGTAACGCATCATCACGTAACTAACTCATTAGTCACATTGCTTGCAAGCTTATAGTGATGTGAATTACCGAGAGGGTGTCACATCCCTAGCTTCTGGTGCTGCCTAGTGTTTGCATCATGTTTAAATTTTTGAAACTTGAACTGAGGAAATTTGGAAGCCTCAAAAACTTAAATAAAAGAAGGGCAAAAACCCTAAAATCTCATTCATTGTTCCAAAATGCTCTTCTTAAATGTTTGATAATTTTTGGCAAGGGTTCTGGTCCCAACCAAAATATTGAACATTTTTAAGGACTTAATCTTGGGACTTTGAATTTAAATCATTAGCTATTTGAATTTGAATTATATTCATATAATTAGAATATAATTTCAAATACCCCTGAAATATTTTATGAGCTTTTGGAAAAGTCCATCTAGCAAAATAAAAATATTCAGAGGAGTTTTTGGCATTGTTTGAATTATTTTAAATTCAAAACAGTGGCAAAACAAATTAAAAAAATAAAACAAACAGAAAATAAAACAGAGCACTTACCTGGCGCTCACCTCGCAGCCCACCTGGTGGCCAACAGGACCGGCCCAGCGCGGCCCAGCCCACCTCCTCCTGTCGTCTTCCCCGCGCCAGTAGGCAGCGCGCGTGGCCGACACGCGCCGACGCTGCCTCAGCCACCTCCTGCTTCCCCGGCCACCTCCTGCTTCCACGGCGACGCCACGGCCCTTCTAGCATCGCCACGCAGCCCCCTGGTCCCTCTCGCTCACTCCCTCGAGCTCATCCCCCTCCTCTGTTCTCTCTCTCGCACACAGCCACCGAACCCACCCGCCGCCGCCGTTCGTTGCCGCTGTGGCCACAGCCACTGCCTCGCCCCGCCGATGCTCTCAGAGGCGCCGCCGCCACCTACTCTCCCTCCTCTCCGAGCTACACGAGCCAGGACGGCCCCAAGACGACGCTTGCGGCCTTCTTCTCCGACCACGGCCGTCGGATGCCGCCGTCCGATTCGCCGTCTCCACCGCCTCCCCGAGCACGCCGACCTTCTCTTCGAACTCATCGTGAGCCCCTGTCCATTTCCCCTCTCTCCCCATGCCCGTCCGCGCCTTCTAACCACCGTGGCTGTCGGAGCCGACAGTTCCTCGCCGCCGGCGATGACGCGGACGAGGCTAGAGCCACCGTAGCTAACTCCCGAGCACGGCAACGTGCTCAGCACTCTTCCAAGAGCCGGGCGCGCCCACCCGTGCGACCTGCCGTGCCCCCTTGCGCTAACCCCGACCTCGCCCGTGCTCCGGCCGCTGCCTTGTTCGCCACCGTCGCAAAGTCCAACCTCCCCAGCACGAACGGATGCCACGATTCGATGCGCGCGAGCCTGGGCATCCCGTAGAGCCCCTCCGCCGCTCTTTTGGTCATCGGAGGGCGAATCCCGACGCTCTCCGCCGTCCCTGGCCTCGCCGGCGACGAGCCTCGGGTCAACTCCGGCGAGTTTGACCCGGGTTTGACCCCAGTTTGTCTCCCCCTGACTCAATGACAGGTGGGGCCCAGCTCTGTTAGCAAATTAGGATTAGTACTAATTGAATTAGTTAAACTAATTACCCCTGCTGACACTGACAGTGGGCTCCGTGGCTATTAATTTGATTAGTTAGAATTAATTAACTCTGTTAGTCACTTGTGTCAATGACGTGTGGACCCCGCTGGTCAGGTTTGACCCGGACCAGCCCCTGTTGACCTGCTGACGTCATGCCAACGTCATGCTGACGCAATAATTCCTTTCTGGGATTTAAATAAATCTTAAATGATTTAATATTTTCAGAAAATGTGCAAAACTTCTAAAAATCATATAAAATCAACCGTAAATCCAAATTAAATAATTTATATATGAAAAATGATCAGAAAAATCCAATCTATCCATCTGTATCATTTTCATGCATGTTAGAACAACTTGTGACTACTGTTTTGGACAAAGCAAATAAATGGCATTTAAACTCTCACATATGGAGTTTGAATTTGAATCTTGTATTCAAACCAACCCCATTTAACTTGCCGCTAGTTGCATTAGCTCAAAACACACTCATATTGCCATGTCATGAGCATGCATCATATTGTGCATTGCATTGATTGTATTTCTTCTCTGTTGCCGGTATCTGTCCCCTCTCGGTAGACGATGTTCCGACGATGTGATCGTTGACACTGATGAAGACTCAATGCTATCTTTAGAAGTGCCAGGCAAGCAAAAACCCCTTGTTCATTCCGATACAATCCTACTCTCTCGCCCTGCTCTCTTTTACTGCATTAGGACAACAACGAGTCATTTGTTACTTGCTGCGGTAGCTGAACCCCTTTATCCTCTGCATGACCTGTCATTGCCACAGTAAATAGATGAAACCCACTAGTATGAGTAGGAGTTGTTTGAGCCCTGTTGTGCCTACTCATTCATGCTTGGTTGTCATGCCTGCTACTGCTTAGAGTTGAGTCAGGTCTGATTCATCGGGGAATCAGAGGTGTGTGAACATGTCCTACTGTGTGTGAGCTAAGTGTGCGAACACGATTTGGTAAAGGTAGCGGTGAGAGGCCATGTAGGAGTACATGGTGGGTTGTCTCATTGCAGCCGTCCTTAGGAACTGAGTTCTGTGTTTGTGATCCATGAAACAGCTACTACCACGCATTGGGCCTGAAAATAATGGACCCTCTCGGCTTCTTAATCACCCTTGTCCTCTGTCCAGGAGTTGCAAGTAGTTTCTGGTGTTTGTAGTATGCTGGAGGCCGTGCGCAGTGCTGACCGTAGGGGTGGGCTGTGATGCGGTAGGCACGTGGCCGGGTAAACCGGGCGCCCGTTTGGTGTCATGGAACCCTGTTCACATCGTTTGGGGCTGTGAGCGAAACTCCGGCCGGATCTCCTCATGGATGGAACCCGAATAGGCGATAAACCTGGACTAGAGACTTGAGTGTTTAGGTAGGCCGTGGCCGACACCCTCGTTGGGCTTCCGCTTGAAGGTTGCTGAGTACATGTCGTGTAAACGGCGGTAAGTGGTGAGAGCGTGTGTGAAGAAGTACACCCCTGCAGGGTTAACATCATCTATTCGAATAGCCGTGTCCGCGGAAAAGGACTTCTGGGTTGCCTGTACAGTTCATAGACAAGTGAAAGTGGATACTCTAAAATACGCAAGATAAGCGTGAGTGCTATGGATGGCGTTCTCGTAGGGAGACGAGAGCGGATCCATAGTGGTGTATTGATATGGTGAATATGTGGACTCGTGTGCGCCACCTCAAAAGAGTTACATTGCAGTCGTAGTTCAGGTTAGCCACCGAGTCAAAGCTGGCTTGCTGCAGTTAAACTCCACCATCCCCTTGTTGATAATGATGCATATGTAGTTAGATCTGATGTAAGTCTTGCTGGGTACATTTGTACTCACGTTGCTTAATTTATGTTTTTGCAGAGAGACTTCAGTCTCGCTAGTAGTACCGCGTGGACTTCGACGTTTAGCTTGTTAGCTCAGCTACGATCTTGTGCCCTCAGCAGGATCTGGTAGTTAGTCAGGCTTCTCAGCCTTTTTCATTTGTAGATGTCTGTACTCAGACATGTTAAGCTTCCGCTTGTGTTTTGACTTGTATGCTCTGAGTGTTGGGTCATGCGACCCATGTTTGTAATATTTCGCTCCTCGGAGCCTGTTGATTAAATACTTGAGTCGTAGAGTCATGTTGTGATGCCATGTTGTATTTGCACATATCGAGCATATTGTGTGTATGTTATTGAAATGCTTGGTATGTGTGGGATCTGACTATCTAGTTGTTTATCCTTAGTAGCCTCTCTTACTGGGAAATGTCTCCTAGTGTTTCCACTGAGCCATGGTAGCTTGCTACTGCTCCGGAACACTTAGGCTGGTCGGCATGTGTCCTTCTTCGTTCCTATGTCTGTCCCTTCGGGGAAATGTCACGCGATGAATACCGGAGTCCTGTTAGCCCGCTACAGCCCGGTTCGCCGGAGTCCTGCTAGCCCAGTGCTACAGCCTGGATTCACTCGCTGATGACCGACACGTTCGATGTTGGGTCATGGATGCCTGTCCCTGTAAGTTTGTGCCACTTTGGGTTTACGACTAGCCATGTCAGCCCGGGCTCCTTATCATATGGATGGTAGCGACACTATCATATACGTGTGCCAAAAGACGCAAACGGTCCCGGGCAAAGGTAAGTGACACCCGTGGGAATACCGTGCATGAGGCCGCAAAGTGATATGAGGTGTTACATGCTAGATCGATGTGGCATTGAGTCGGGGTCCTGACAGCTTTGGTATCAGAGCTTGACTGCCTGTAGGATTACCAAGCCAAACTGGTCGAAGTTGAGTCTAGAAATTCTTTAGTTATATAAGGAATTGATTGTGGGATGGAACGTAAGGCTCTTTTTACTCCTTATACCTTATGCCCTTCTGATCTGAGTCATCTTATCTTTCCTACGGGGTTAAGGAACTAGGCTTTCTCTTCTTTCTATTAGGATCACGTGTTACTAATCCGTAGATTTATAGATTGTTGGATTTAAGCTTGAGTTCAGTTCCTACGACTTCTGTATGTTAACTGTTGATCTCGTAACCTTGATATTGTGCTTCTGAGTGGCTATGCCACCATTTCTGTAGTATGTCTCCAAACTTTTTGAGCATTTACAGCCGTTATGCTGTCCGAGTCATCCCAGGTTTCTAAATAGTCTGATGCATTTGCAAATCCCTTCTTCCCGTTCCCGATGTCCTTTTGGTCAGATTAATCACACAAATTAGTGAGTTGATGTACTCTATTGCCTCAACGTATATGTTGGAGCTATGATTATGACCTAGATGTCTAGAGTATCACCTAGTAATCTAGCCATGATTTGTGTCCCAGGGTGATGATTCTGGCCATCATTCTCGTAAGCATCCCGTGATGCCACTTAGTTAGTAGGCATTTCACTTCTGGGTTTTGAACCCGAGATTCACCCTACTTACTTCATGTTGATAGTGTTGCTAGTCCCTTTAGGATACTAGTATCCTTTGCGATAGTCCTCAAGGTCCGTGGTATTTCCTTCTTCCAAATACTATGAACCGTTTATGGCAGAAGTTCTTTGAACCAAAAGATCACAACCAGAGCTCTTGATGAGTTCTCGATTCTATGCTGTGACTCTGCCAGTTCTACCTTTCCGCATGGATTGTCCGGGAGAAATATGTCGAACTCGTTCGACATGCTAATCCATGCATCCACAACTCAGGAAATCATATGTTCTTTTGAGTTGTCCCTCTGTAGTTGTATTTTGATCCTTGTCTATCAGTTGATAGTCAAGTTGATGTCGTGCATTCGTGTTCACCGATGCTCATTATTCTTGTGGTCCGTCAAGCCGTTCTAGTTCAGAATGACTAGGAGAAACAAACTCCGGTACCTCATCCATATCCAGGATTGGGTCAAAGCAGTTGTGTTCCGTAGATCAAATACTAATCCAGCTTTTGTTCTGTTCTACCTTGGAGTATCACCATCTTTATATTAAGGTTATCATGGGAATTGCACACCATCCGATGAACTCTTGATACAGTGATACTTCTCGCCATCGATATTCATTCCTTGGTTCCCGTGTTATTATAACCGGAACTCCGACAAGTGAATCGTGATGTGTGAAATCTATACTCCTAGCAACTCTGTTGTTTGGTAGTTAATGGACAATAATTTCATTCTTAGTGTGTTGGTTCTTGAATCATCATTCTAAGACTGATTGTGCTACCTAGTCCTTATTTCCTGGTGCACCATTTGATCAATGAGTTAGGATTTTGGCAATCCCTCGCTCTTTTGATCATATCGTCTTGCCCTAAAAAGCAAGATTGTTCTCGAGCTTAGTAACATACCGGTGGTTCATGATATTCCGAATTTCTTCTCGGAAGTATCACCAGGTTGTCGCCTGACCGCTATGTTGATCACGTGATCAAGTTGGTTTATTCCTGTAAACCACCATTTCTCCAAGAATCCGTGTTGGATACCCCTGAGCTAGTTGGTTAAGCTAAACAACAACTTGGAGAGCTGGAAGATAAAGGCTTCTCCGACTTAGTTCATATTAAGGGATATCTTGTATGTATGTTGAAGAAAGATGATGTCTTCATTGATTGGTCCCTGTGATCAGTTGTTGGACCTATTATCTTGTTAAAACTTTGATTTGAGTGTGGGCTATTCTCAAATCAAATCAGAACCAACGATGTTCGTAATGTTGTCTTACTCGTGGTTGACTCCTCGAGCATACACCATTATATCTTATGGGTCTGACCAATGCTATCACCTGTTCACATAATTAGGGAATTCCATCTTCATGGAAATCTCGATGATTTGTTGTTGAGCCCATCAACATCATTTTATCTTCTCCAAGATCTTGTTGGACAATAAGTTAGTGTTGGAAACTTTTGAAAGCATTTTCTTCATGCTAGCTCATGAAGTATTTGTTTGATGAAAGGAGTGACTTCCTCTTATACACGTGCATTTGGTGAAAGTTGGCGCCATGAATTTGAGAAAGTTAGTTTTGCTTCCTCTGGAATCATCGCAAGTCAGTCATGCACGTGCGAAGTATTCTGTGGTCTGGAGACTTGCAACCTCCACTCCATATGTATTCCGTAGCACCCCATGCCACTAATTGGTTTGTTCAAGGAGAAGGAGTTCCTTCATAAGAGCTAATCCGGACTTATGAAAGAACTTCGATATCCTCAATGATGGTTCCCTACCAGAACTCGGTAGTGTTTTATTGTAAGACTACCATGTGATCATGTTTGCCTGGAACAGCATGTTCACACGTGCGTAGCAGAACCAGCTCATGCTTTGGAGCTTGCTATCGTAGTTCATTTCCCGAGAATCTCGCAACGTTATCTCGTCGAATTGTGTTGCAAACTTTCATTTTTCTTCCTAGACTCGATGAGTCTGGAATATCCTGACACCAACCAGATCTGAATCTCAGGCAGATATGATGGTTGGAACATTTCCCAAGAACTATAATATTGGTCCCTCGATAACCGGTAAGGTGGATGTCGTGGCCAACACACCCAGCCGGAAGACCCATTATTATAGTATCTTGATTGAGGAAGTTGGCCACCTCCCCATAAGGATTTCGCAGGATTTACTCCCTAGTCGTTCCTTGTGGATTTTTGTGTTCCCGAAGTCCGACCATTTACTTGATGTTCTAGATATCAAACCATAATTATTTATGGATTATGCTAGCACATCAAGGAGAACATTAGAAGCGGAGTGCTAAATGTCTCTCGGTCGATCATCCAGATTTTGTTTCCTTGGCCTCGCTAAGGTGAAATCTGAGAAGGTGTTATCCTCCTTTGCATCTGCATCTTCCACCGGTATTCATCATGGTAGTATGTTGTGTTGCCAGGATCCTTGACACGGATGTTGGTAAAACCTTGATGAATATGGAAATGCTCAAGTTCTTGAGAGCACGCGCAAGCGCTAGGTGTTATCATCGGCACTAACTGGGTTTGCTCTCAACTTCCTCGGTTAGGTTATAACTTCTCAAACAGTGGACTCACTCTCTACTGTTGAGCTTCTTCCCAGTTACTAAAATCATGCCTTGTGTTGTTTTCAACAAGGTAATCCACATTATCCATTCTAGCCGAGTGTGTCGTTCTCCTGAACTCTATCAAACGATCGTTCGTAATTTGCCCTAGGTTGGTATAAAGAGTTTCAATGATCTCTGAATTAAAGGTAATTCTTTTTGCCACTTAAGGTAATAATCTACGAATCACCCTCCTCCAGGATGTCCCGCTGTGGCATCATGGAAACTCAACTCCTCGCTACGTTGACAACCGTTCACCACCCTTTTAAACGTGGAATTGTTGTCTACCTAGTGAACCCTCGTCATTTGTTCCACTCCATCCCTCTAGATGTGTGTTTTGTGTCTCAGCTCGAGTGGTGTTACTATGCCTCATTCTGCGAGTTGATCCTAAGTTGTTCGATCTTCGAGAAGATCGATCCTTCTAGAGTCTCCTTCTCCTCTCGTGGTCGTGTTGGCTGGAGTTCTCAGAGCAAGACGACAAGACAAAGATGGTGATTGAATCAACGTTCATTTGAAGTGCAACCTGGATCGTGAAGATTATACTAGTTTGCGTTTCCCCTTCATCTTACCCTACGCTTGAATCTCGAGACGAGATTCTTGTTTAGTGGGGGTGAGTTGTCACATCCCTAGCTTCTGGTGCTGCCTAGTGTTTGCATCATGTTTAAATTTTTGAAACTTGAATTGAGGAAATTTGGAAGCCTCAAAAACTTAAATAAAAGAAGGGCAAAAACCCTAAAATCTCATTCATTGTTCCAAAATGCTCTTCTTAAATGTTTGATAATTTTTGGCAAGGGTTCTGGTCCCAACCAAAATATTGAACATTTTTAAGGACTTAATCTTGGGACTTTGAATTTAAATCATTAGCTATTTGAATTTGAATTATATTCATATAATTAGAATATAATTTCAAATACCCCTGAAATATTTTATGAGCTTTTGGAAAAGTCCATCTAGCAAAATAAAAATATTCAGAGGAGTTTTTGGCATTGTTTGAATTATTTTAAATTCAAAACAGTGGCAAAACAAATTTAAAAAAAATAAAACAAACAGAAAATAAAACAGAGCACTTACCTGGCGCTCACCTCGCAGCCCACCTGGTGGCCAACAAGACCGGCCCAGCGCGGCCCAGCCCACCTCCTCCCGTCGTCTTCCCCGTGCCAGTAGGCAGCGCGCGTGGCCGACGGGCGCCGACACTGCCTCGGCCACCTCCTGCTTCCCCGGCCACCTCCTGCTTCCACGGCGACGCCACGACCCTTCTAGCATCGCCACGCAGCCCCCTGGTCCCTCTCGCTCACTCCCTCGAGCTCATCCCCCTCCTCTGTTCTCTCTCTCGCACACAGCCACCGAACCCACCCACCGCCGCCGTTCGTTGCCGTTGTGGCCACAGCCACTGCCTCGCCCCGCCGATGCTCTCAGAGGCGCCGCCGCCACCTACTCTCCCTCCTCTCCGAGCTACACGAGCCAGGACGGCCCCAAGACGACGCTTGCGGCCTTCTTCTCCGACCACGGCCGCCGGATGCCGCCGTCCGATTCGCCGTCTCCACCGCCTCCCCGAGCACGCCGGCCTTCTCTTCGAACTCACCGTGAGCCCCTGTCCATTTCCCCTCTCTCCCCGTGCCCGTCCGCGCCTTCTAACCACCGTGGCTGTCGGAGCCGACAGTTCCTCGCCGCCGGCGATGACGCAGACGAGGCTAGAGCCACCGTAGCTAAGTCCCG
The DNA here is from genome assembly GCF_018294505.1 of Triticum aestivum. Taxonomy (NCBI): domain Eukaryota; kingdom Viridiplantae; phylum Streptophyta; class Magnoliopsida; order Poales; family Poaceae; genus Triticum; species Triticum aestivum. Next base: position 121,016 of record NW_025228152.1, on the reverse strand, counting down.
AGCACGGCAACATGCTCAGCACTCTTCCAGGAGCCGGGCGCACCCACCCGTGCGACCTGCCGTGCCCCCTAGCACCAACCCCGACCTCGCCCGTGCTCCGGCCGCCGCCTTGTTCGCCACCGTCGCCAAGTCCGACCTCCCCACCACGAACGGATGCCACGATTCGATGCGCGCGAGCCTGGGCATCCCGTAGAGCCCCTCCGCCGCTCTTTTGGTCATCGGAGGGCGAATCCCGATGCTTTCCGCCGTCCCTGGCCTCGCCGGCGACGAGCCTCGGGTCAACTCCGGCGAGTTTGACCCGGGTTTGACCCCAGTTTGACTCCCCCTGACTCAATGACAGGTGGGGCCCAACTCTGTTAGTTAATTAGGATTAGTACTAATTGAATTAGTTAAACTAATTACCCCTGCTGACACTGACAGTGGGCCCCGTGGCTATTAATTTGATTAGTTAGAATTAATTAACTCTATTAGTCACTTGTGTCACTGACGTGTGGACCCCGCTGGTCAGGTTTGACCCGGACCAGCCCCTGTTGACCTGCTGACGTCATGCCAACGTCATGCTGACGCAATAATTCCTTTCTGGGATTTAAATAAATCTTAAATGATTTAATATTTTCAGAAAATGTCCAAAACTTCTAAAAATCATATAAAATCAACCGTAACTCCAAATTAAATAATTTATATATGAAAAATGATCAGAAAAATCTAATCTATCCATCTGTATCATTTTCATGCATGTTAGAACAACTTGTGACTACTGTTTTGGACAAAGCAAATAAATGGCATTTAAACTCTCACATATGGAGTTTGAATTTGAATCTTGTATTCAAACCAACCCCATTTAACTTGCTGCTAGTTGCATTAGCTCAAAACACACTCATATTGCCATGTCATGAGCATGCATCATATTGTGCATTGCATTGATTGTATTTCTTCTCTGTTGCCGGTATCTGTTCCCTCTCGGTAGACGATGTTCCGACGATGTGATCGTTGACACTGATGAAGACTCAATGCTATCTTTAGAAGTGCCAGGCAAGCAAAACCCCATTGTTCATTCCGATACAATCCTACTCTCTCGCCCTGCTCTCTTTTACTGCATTAGGACAACAATGAGTCATTTGTTACTTGCTGCGGTAGCTGAACCCCTTTATCCTCTGCATGACCTGTCATTGCCACAGTAAATAGATGAAACCCACTAGTATGAGTAGGAGTTGTTTGAGCCCTGTTGTGCCTACTCATTCATGCTTGGTTGTCATGCCTGCTACTGCTTAGAGTTGAGTCAGGTCTGATTCATCGGGGAATCAGAGGTGTGTGAACATGTCCTACTGTGTGTGAGCTAAGTGTGCGAACACGATTTGGTAAAGGTAGCGGTGAGAGGCCATGTAGGAGTACATGGTGGGTTGTCTCATTGCAGCCGTCCTTAGGAACTGAGTTCTGTGTTTGTGATCCATGAAACAGCTACTACCACGCATTGGGCCCGAAACCAATGGACCCTCTCGGCTTCTTAATCACCCTTGTCCTCTGTCCAGGAGTTGCAAGTAGTTTCTGGTGTTTGTAGTATGCTGGAGGCCGTGCGCAGCGCTGACCGTAGGGGTGGGCTGTGATGCGGTAGGCACGTGGCCGGGTAAATCGGGCGCCCGTTTGGTGTCACGGAACCCTGTTCACATCGTTTGGGGCTGTGAGCGAAACTCCGGCCGGATCTCCTCATGGATGGAACCCGAATAGGTGATAAACCTGGACTAGAGACTTGAGTGTTTAGGTAGGCCGTGGCCGACACCCTCGTTGGGCTTCCGCTTGAAGGTTGCTGAGTACATGTCGTGTAAACGGCGGTAAGTGGTGAGAGCGTGTGTGAAGAAGTACACCCCTGCAGGGTTAACATCATCTATTCGAATAACCGTGTCCGCGGAAAAGGACTTCTGGGTTGCCTGTACAGTTCATAGACAAGTGAAAGTGGATACTCTAAAATACGCAAGATAAGCGTGAGTGCTATGGATGGCGTTCTCGTAGGGAGACGAGAGCGGATCCATAGTGGTGTATTGATATGTTGAATATGTGGACTCGTGTGCGCCACCTCAAAAGAGTTACATTGCAGTCGTAGTTCAGGTTAGCCACCGAGTCAAAGCTGGCTTGCTGCAGTTAAACTCCACCATCCCCTTGTTGATAATGATGCATATGTAGTTAGATCTGATGTAAGTCTTGCTGGGTACATTTGTACTCATGTTGCTTCATTTATGTTTTTGCAGAGAGACTTCAGTCTCGCTAGTAGTACCGCGTGGACTTCGACGTTTAGCTTGTTACCTCAGCTACGATCTTGTGCCCTCAGCAGGATCTGGTAGTTAGTCAGGCTTCTCAGCCTTTTTCATTTGTAGATGTCTGTACTCAGACATGTTAAGCTTCCGCTTGTGTTTTGACTTGTATGCTCTGAGTGTTGGGTCATGAGACCCATGTTTGTAATATCTCGCTCCTCGGAGCCTGTTGATTAAATACTTGAGTCGTAGAGTCATGTTGTGATGCCATGTTGTATTTGCACATATCGAGCATATTGTGTGTATGTTATTGAAATGCTTGGTATGTGTGGGATCTGACTATCTAGTTGTTTATCCTTAGTAGCCTCTCTTACCGGGAAATGTCTCCTAGTGTTTCCACTGAGCCATGGTAGCTTGCTACTGCTCCGGAACACTTAGGCTGGCCGGCATGTGTCCTTCTTCGTTCCTGTGTCTGTCCCTTCGGGGAAATGTCACGCGATGAATACCGGAGTCCTGTTAGCCCGCTACAGCCCGGTTCACCGGAGTCCTGCTAGCCCAGTGCTACAGCCTGGATTCACTCGCTGATGACCGACACGTTCGATGTTGGGTCATGGATGCCTGTCCCTATAAGTTTGTGCCACTTTGGGTTTATGACTAGCCATGTCAGCCCGGGCTCCTTATCATATGGATGCTAGCGACACTATCATATACGTGTGCCAAAAGACGCAAACGGTCCCGGGCAAAGGTAAGGTGACACCCGTGGGAATACCGTGCGTGAGGCCGCAAAGTGATATGAGGTGTTACATGCTAGATCGATGTGGCATTGAGTCGGGGTCCTGACAGAGGTCCCCGAGATACCTCTCCGATACTCGGAGTGACAAATCCTAATCTCGATCTATGCCAACTCAACAAACACCTTCAGAGACACCTGTAGAGCATCTTTATAATCACCCAGTTACGCTGTGATGTTTGATAGCACACAAAGTGTTCCTCCGGTATTCGGGAGTTGCATAATCTCATAGTGAGAGGAACATGTATAAGTCATCAAGAAAGCAATAGCAATAAAACTAAACAATCATTATGCTAAGCTAATGGATGGGTCTTTTCCATCACATCATTCTCTAATGATGTGATCCCGTTCATCAAATGACAACACGTGTCTATGGTCAGGAGACTTAACCATCTTTGATTAACGATCTAGTCAAGTAGAGGCATACTAGGGACACTCTGTTTGTCTATATATTCACACATGTACTAAGTTTCCGGTTAATACAATTCTAGCATGAATAATAAACATTTATCATGATATAAGGAAATATAAATAACAACTTTATTATTTCCTCTAGGGAATATTTCCTTTAGTCTCCCACTTGCACTAGAGTCAATAATCTAGATTACATAGTAATGATTCTAACACCCATGGAGTCTTGGTGCTGATCATGTTTTGCTCGTGGAAGAGGCTTAGTCAATGGGTCTACAACATTCAGATCCGTATGTATTTTGCAAATCTCTATGTCTCCCTCCTTGACTTGATCGCGGATGGAATTGAAGCGTCTCTTGATGTGTTTGGTTCTCTTGTGAAATCTGGATTCCTTCGCCAAGGCTATTGCTCCAGTATTGTCACAAAAGATTTTCATTGGACCCGATGCACTAGGTATTACACCTAGATCGGATATGAACTCCTTCATCCAGACTTCTTCATTTGTTGCTTCCGAAGCAGCTATGTACTCCGCTTCACACGTAGATCCTACCATGATGCTTTGCTTTGAAGTGCACCAACTGACAGCTCCACCATTCAATATAAATACGTATCCGGTTTGTGACTTAGAGTCATCCAGATCAGTGTCAACGCTTGCATCGACGTAACCATTTACGACGAGCTCTTTGTCACCTCCATAAACGAGAAACATATCCTTAGTCCTTTTTAGGTATTTTAGGATGTTCTTGACTGTTGTCCAGTACCCACTCCTGGATTACTTTGGTACCTCCCTACACTAATAGAAAGGCACAAATCAGGTCTGGTACACATCATTGTATACATGATACAACCTATGGTTGAGGCATAGGGAATGACTTTCATTTTCTCTCTATCTTCTACAGTGGTCGGGCATTGAGTCTGACTCAACTTCACACCTTGTAACACAGGCAAGGAGCCTTTCTTTGACTGATCTATTTTGAACTTCTTCAAAACTTTATCAAGGTATGTGCTTTGTGAAAGTCCAATTAAGCGTCTTGATCTATCTCTATAGATCTTGATGCCCAATATATAAGCAGCTTCACCGAGGTCTTTCATTGCAAAATTCTTATTCAAGTATCCTTTTATGCTATCCAGAAATTTCGTATCATTTCTGATCAACAATATGTCATCCACATATAATATCCCGAATGCTACAGAGCTCCCACTCACTTTCTTGTAAATACAGGCTTCTCCAAAAGTCTGTATAAAACCATATGCTTTGATCACACTATATATCAAAGCGTATATTCCAACTCCGAGAGGCTTGCACCAGTCCATAAATGGATCGCTAGAGCTTGCACACTTTGTTAGCACCTTTGGACCAACAAAACCTTCTAGTTGCCTCATATACAACTCTTCTTTAAGATATCCATTAAGGAATGCAGTTTTGACATCCATTTGCCAGATTTATAATCATAAAATGCAGCAATTGCTAACATGATTCGGACAGACTTAAGCATCGCTACGGGTGAGAAGGTCTCATCGTAGTCAACCCCTTGAACTTGTCGAAAACCTTTCGCAACAAGTCGAGCTTTGTAGGCAGTAATATTACTGTCAGCATCAGTCTTCTTCTTGAAGATCCATTTATTCTCTATTGCTTGCCGATCATCGGGCAAGTCAACCAAAGCCCACACTTTATTCTCATACATGGATCCCACCTCAGATTTCATGGCCTCAAGCCATTTCATGAAATCTGGGCTCATCATCGATTCCTCATAGTTCATAGGTTCGTCATGGTGAAGTAACATGAGCTCTAGAACAGGATTACCGTACCACTCTGGTGCGGACCTTACTCTGTTTGACCTACGAGGTTTGGTAATAACTTGATCTAAAGTTTCATGATCATCATCATTAGCTTCCTCACTAATTGGTGTAGGAATCACTGGAATTGATTTCTGCGATGAACTACTTTCCAATTCGGGAGCAGGTACAATTACCTCATCAAGTTATACTTTCCTCCCACTCACTTCTTTCGAGAGAAACTCCTTCTCTACAAAGGATCCATTCTTAGCAACGAATATCTTGCCTTCGGATATGTGATAGAAGGTGTACCCAACAGTTTCCTTTGTGTATCCTATGAAGACACATTTCTCTGATTTGGGTTCGAGCTTATCAGGTTGAAGCTTTTACACATAAGCATCGCAGCCCCAAACTTTAAGAAACGACAGCTTAGGTTTCTTGCCAACCCACAATTCATATGGTGTCGTCTGAACGGATTTAGATGGTGCCCTATTTAACATGAATGCAACCGTCTCTAAAGCATAACCCCAAAATGATAGCGGTAAATCGGTAAGAGACATCATAGATCGCACCATATCTAATAAACTACGGTTACGACGTTCGGACACACCATTACGCTGTGGTGTTCCAGGTGGCGTGAGTTGCCAAACTATTCCACATTGTTTCAAATGAAGACCAAACTCATAACTCAAATATTGACCTCCATAATCAGATCGTAGAAACTTTATTTTCTTGTTACGATGATTTTCCACTTCACTCTGAAATTCTTTGAACTTTTCAAATGTTTCAAACTTATGTTTTATTAAGTAGATGTACCCATATATTCTCAAATCACCCGTCAAGGTCAGAAATAACGATACCCGCCGCAAGCCTCAACACTCATCGGACCGCATACATCAGTAGGTATTATTTCCAGTAAGTCAGTTGCTCGCTCCATTGTTCCGGAGAACGGAGTCTTAGTCGTCTTGCCCATGAGGCATGGTTCACAAGAATCAAGTGATTCCAAAAGCCCATCAGGATGAGTTTCTTCATGTGCTTTACACCAATATGACCTAACCATCAGTGCCACAAATAAGTTGCACTATCATTATTAACCTTGCATCTTTTGGCTTCAATATTATGAATATCTGTATCACTACAATCAAGATTCAACAAAAATACACCACTCATCAAGGGTGCATGACCATAAAAGATATTACTCATATAAATAGAACAACCATTACTCTCTGATTTAAATAAATAACCGTCTCGCATCAAACAAGATCCAGATATAATGTTCATGCTTAACGCTGGCACCAAATAACAATTATTCAGGTCTAAAACTAATCCCGAAGATAGATGTAGAGGTATCGTGCCAACGGCGATCACATCGACTTTGGAACCATTTCCCACGTGCATTGTCACCTCGTCCTTAGCCAATCTTCGTTTAATCCGTAGCCCTTGTTTCGAGTTGCAAATATGAGCAACAGAACCAGTATCAAATACCCAGGCGCTAATACGAGCATTAGTAAGGTACACATTAATAACATGTATATCAAATATACCTTTCACTTTGCCATCCTTCTTATCCGCCAAATACTTGGGGCAGTTCCGCTTCCAGTGACCAGTCCCTTTGTAGTAGAAGCACTCAGTCTCAGGCTTGCTTGTCATTCTTCACTTGAGCAGCAACTTGCTTGTCATTCTTCTTGAAGTTCCCCTTCTTCCCTATGCCCTTTTTCTTGAAACTAGTGGTCTTGTTAACCATCAACACTTGATGATCCTTCTTGATTTCTACCTCCACAGCCTTTAGCATCGCGAAGAGCTCGGGAATTGTCTTATCCATCCCTTGCATATTATAGTTCATCATGAAGCTTTTATAGCTTGGTGGCAGTGATTGAAGAACTATGTCAATGACACTATCATCAGGAAGATTAACTCCCAGTTGAGTCAAGTCGTTGTGGTACCCAGACATTCTGAGTATATGTTCTCTGACAGAACTATTCTCCTCCATCTTGCAGCTATAGAACTTATTGGAGACTTCATATCTCTCAATTCGGGCATTTGCTTGAAATATTAAATTCAACTCCTGGAACATCTGATATGCTCCATGACGTTCAGAACATCGTTGAAGTCCCGATTCTAAGCCGTAAAGCATGGCACACTGAACTATCGAGTAGTCATCAGCTTTGCTCTGCCAGACATTCATAACGTCCGCAGTTTCTCCTGCAGCGGGTCTTGCACCTAGCGGTGCTTCCAGGACGTAATTCTTCTGGGCAGCAATGAGGTTAATCCTCAACTTACGGACCCTGTCCGTGTAATTTCTACCATCATCTTTGAACTTAGCTTTCTCTAGGAACGCATTAAAATACAAAGGAACGGTAGCACGGGCCATTGATCTACAACAACATAGACATGCAAAAACTATCAGGTACTAAGTTCATGATAAATTAAAGTTCAATTAATCATATTACTTAAGAACTCCCACTTAGATAGACATCCCTCTAGTCATCTAATTGATCACGTGATCCATATCAACTAAACCATGTCCGATCATCATGTGAGATGGAGTAGTTTTCAATGGTGAACATCACTATGTTGATCATATCTACTATATGATTCGCGTTTGACCTTTTGATCTCAGTGTTACGACACCATATCAGCATATGCTAGGCTCGTCAAGTTTAACCCGAGTATTCTGCGTGTGCAAAACTGGCTTGCACCTGTTGCATGTGAACATAGAGCTTATCACACCTGATCATCACGTGGTGTCTCGGCACGACGAACTGTGGCAACAGTGCATACTCAGGGAGAACACTTATACCTTGAAATTTAGTGAGGAATCATCTTATAATGCTACCGCCGTACTAAGCAAAATAAGATGCATAAAAGATAAACATCACATGCAATCAAAATATGTGACATGATATGGTCATCATCATCTTGTGCCTTTTGATCTCCATCTCCAAAGCACCATCATGATCTCCATCGTCACCGGCTTGACACCTTGATCTCCATCGTAGCATCGTTGTCGCCTCGCCAACTATTGCTTCTACGACTATCGCTACCGCATAGTGATAAAGTAAAGCAATTACATGGCGATTGCATTTCATACAATAAAGCGACAACCATAAGGCTCCTGCCAGTTGCCGATAACGGTTACAAAACATGATCATCTCATACAACAATTTATGTCTCATCACGTCTTGACCATATCACATCACAACATGCCCTACAATAACAAGTTAGACGTCCTCTACTTTGTTGTTGCAAGTTTTACGTGGCTGCTACGCGCTTCTAGCAAGAACCGTTCTTACCTACGCATCAAAACCACAATGATTTTTTGTCAAGTGTGTTGTTTTAACCTTCAACAAGGACCGACAGTAGTCAAACTCGATTCAACTAAAGTTGGAGAAACTGGCACCCGCTAGCCACCTGTGTGCAAAGCACGTCGGTAGAATCGGTCTCATGAACGCGGTCATGTAATGTCGGTCCGGGCCGCTTCATCCAATAATACCGCCGAATCAAAGTAATACGTTGGTGGTAAGCAGTATGACTATTATTGCCCACAACTCTTTGTGTTCCACTCGTGCATATAACATCTATTCATAGACCTGACTTGGATGCCACTTTTGGGGAACGTAGTATTTCAAAAAATTCCTACGATCACACAAGATCTATCTATGAGAAGCATAGCAACGAGCGGGGAGAGTGTGTCCACGTACCCTCGTAGACCGAAAGAGGAAGCGTTTAGTAATGCGGTTGGTGTAGTCGAACGTATTCATGACCCAACCAACCCAAGCACCGAACTTACGACACCTCCGTGTTCAGCACTCGTTAAGCACGATGATGTCCCTCGAGCTCTTGATCCAGTTGAGGCCGAAGGAGAGTTCCGTCAGCAGGACGACGTGGTGACGGTGATGATGAAGTTACCGGCGTAGGGCTTCGCCTAAGCACCAGGACGATATGACCGAGGTGTTTATCTATGGAGGGGGGCACCGCACACCGCTAAGAGAAGACCTGTGTGTCTTTGGGGTGCCCCCTCCCACGTATATAAAGGAGGGGGGAGTAGGTGGCCGGCCCAAGGGGGGCGCGCCAGGTGTGGGGAGTCCTACTAGGACTCCCTAGTGCAAGTAGGATTCCCTCTCCTTTTTCCTTTTTCCGGAGAAGCAAAGAGGGAAGAGAGAAGGAGTAGGAGAGGGAAAGGGGAGCGCCGCCCCCACACCTTGTCCAATTCGTATTGCAAAGGGGGGTGCGCGCCACCTCCTGGCCGGCCCTCTCTCTTCTCCACTAAGGCCCATGATGGCCCATTAACTTCCCGGGGGGTTCCGTTATCATCGTGCACATCGTCTGGTTCCTCTTGATCTTCAGTAGCATCACCGTATTCAGAGGGCACATAGTTGTGATCGTACTCTTCTTCTTCGCCGTCTTCCATCATAACCCCTATTTCTCCGTGCCTCGTCCAAACATTATAGTGTGGCATGAAACCCTTGTAAAGCAGGTGGGTGTGGAGGATTTTCCGGTCAGAGTAAGACTTCGTATTCCCACATATAGGGCATGGACAACACATAAAACCATTCTGCTTGTTTGCATCAGCCACTTCGAGAAAATCATGCACGCTCTTAATGTACTCGGAGGTGTGTCTTGAACCGTACATCCATTGCCGGTTCATCTGCGTGTATTATATATAATTAAGTGTGTCAAAAATCATTACAGAACATCATGAATAGATAATTAAGTGACCAAATTAATAGAAGTTCATCATCACATTAAAACCAAAGTACATACATAGTTCTCATCTAACAACATAAAGCTCTGCAAAGCATCTAAATTAATTAAACCATACACTGAAACTATGTAAAACATTTCAATGCGAAAACAAATGCGATCATAATCGCAACGAATGTAACAACTGATCCAACGACATAATGATACCAAGCCTCGGTATGAATGACATATTTTCTAATCTTTCTAATCTTCAAGCACATTGCATCCATATTGATCTTGTGATCATCGACGACATCCGCAACATGCAACTCCAATATCATCTTCTCCTCCTCAATTTTTCTAATTTTTTTCTTCAACAAATTGTTTTCTTCTTCAACTAAATTTAACCTCTCGACAATAGGGTCGGTTGGAATTTCCGGTTCAACAACCTCCTAGATAAATAAAATCTATGTCACGTTGGTCAGCAAAATTTTCATAAACAATAAATGAACCAGTAGTTATGAAAAGATAATATATACCACATCCGAATCATAGACAGGACGAGGGCCGACGGGGGCGGATACCAAAACCATCGCACTATATAAGATGCAATAATAAAAGTAAGAAAATAATACAAGTATCTATCTAAACATACAAGTAAGAATATTTTTCCTTTCAGAAAGAAGATAAGAACAGGAGGCTCACCACGGTGGTGTCGGCGATGAGATCGGCGCGGGTGATCGACGACGGTGAAGACGGGGACGGGGCGTGACGGACCGCTAAACCTAGACAAATATTGAGGAAAATGGAGCTTGGCGGTCGAGTTTGGAGAGGAGAAACCTTAAGTAGTGTGGCTCGGGCATTCCATCGAACACCTTGTGTGCATAGGAGGTGAGTTAGAGCACCACCAAGCCCTCTCCCCCTCGGCCAGAAAAAACAGAGCAGTGTGCCCTGCTCTTGCGCGAGGGGGTATATATAGGCACCACCATTGGTCCCGGTTGGTGGCATGAACCTGGACCAATGGTGGTGGGCCAGGAGCGAGGCCCATTGGTCCCGGTTCGTCACACCAACCGGGACCAAAAGGTCCAGACGAACCGGGACCAATGGCCCACGTGGCCCGGCCGGCCCCCGGGGCTCACGAACCGGGTCCAATGCCCCCATTGGTCCCGGTTCTGGATTGAACCGGGACTAATGGGTTGGCCCGGCCTGGGCCATTACCCCCTTTTCTACTAGTGTATAGCTCTCCAGAGCATCTAATTAAACCATACATTGAAACTATCTAAAACATTTCAATGCAACAACAAATGCGATCATAATCGCAACTAAGGTAACAATTGATCCAACGACATAATAATACCAAGCCTCAGTAAGAATGGCATATTTTCTAATCTTTCTAATCTTCAAGCGCATTGCATCCATCTTGATCTTGTGATCATCGACGACATCCGCAACATGCAACTCCAACATCATCTTCTCCTCCTCAATTTTTTTTCAATTTTTCCTTCAAGTAATTGTTTTCTTCTTCAACTAAATTTAACCTCTTGACAATAGGGTCGGTTGGAATTTCTGGTTCACATACCTCCTAGATAAAAAATCTATGTCACGTTGTTCGGCATAATTGTCATAAACACTAAATGAACCAAAAATAGTTATAAAAGACAATATATACCGCATCTGAATCATAAACAGGACGAGGACCGACGGAGGTAGATACCAAAACCATCGCACTATATAATAACAAACAATAACAAAAGTAAGAAAATTACACAAGTATCTGTCTAAATCATACAAGTAAGTACTTTTTTCTTTTAGAAAGAAGATAAGATCAAGAGGCTCACCAAGGTGGTGCCGACGACGAGATCGGCGCGGGCGATCGATGGTAGTGAGAACGGGGACGGGACAGGACGGACCACCAAACCTAGACAAAAATCTTGAGGAAAATGGAGTTTGGACAAGGAGCTTAGAGAGGAGAAAGCTTAAGTGTGGCTCGAGCATTTCATGAAACACCTCATGTGCATAGGAGGTGAGCAGGTGAGCTAGAGCACCATAAAGCTCTCCCACGGCCGGCCAAAAAAACATAGCACTCCACTGCTCTGCTCGCGGGCGAGGGGTGTATATAGGCATCTCATTGGTCCCGGTTCGTGGCTGGAACCAGGACTGAAGGACCCCATTTGGTCTCGGATCCAGCCACGAACTGGGACCAATGGTTGTGGGCCAGGAGCGAGGACCATTGGTCCTGGTTCGTGCCTGGAACCGGGACCAAAGGGGCCAGACAAACCAGCACCAATTCCCTGCCTGGACCAAAGCCATGTTTTCTACTAGTGACTCCAGCAAATCCCTGGGGTAACGGCGGAGCCCGGTTAGCAGTTGCGCATGTTGGCGTGAACACGCTATAGCTAAAGAATACCTGCAGCGCATGTTGGCGGCCCACGCTACTGCTAAGTACTAGTAGCGCGTCCGGCTAACCCCTCTCTATTGTTACCTGTCTACCAATAGGAATTTCCCTAGTTTCCCTAGTAGTGTTGCGTCAAATAGCGACCCGACGCACACACAGACACCCGACTGGGCCGGCCCATGGTGTAGCAATCACGTTTGTACAGCAGCGCAACAATTTGATTGTCAAAAAATGAAAAAAAAACAGGATGACTTAGCTAAACAAGTGGACTTAACAAGCATTCATGACAATATAGGAAGGCAATTTATGGTTTTTTGTATCTTTTCCTGGATTTTTTTGAAAAGCGAGTAATGTTTGAAAATCTGACAATTGTTTGAACAACTCGAACAAATTTAGAATTCAAACTTATTCAAAAAATGTAAATGTTATTCAGAAATAGTTTTTCAAAAAAGTTAGAAAACAGGAACATTTTAAAAAAATTCTGAACATTTATTCCAAAGCACAAAACATTCTTCGAAATTGCCAAACATTTTCTGAAAATGCAAGCATTTTTTCAGTTTTGAGCACATTTTTTATTGTGAACATTGCTGGAAAATACAAAAGAAATCAAAAAATTCAAAAAAATAAATAAATACCAAAAAGCTTTTTAAAATACGAACATTTTTTGGAAAACTGAACATTTGTTGAAAGCACGAACAATTTGAAAAACAGAGAATGTTTTTTTTAACAAAATAACATTTATTTTATTTTTGGATAAAATATGAAAAAAAATGACATTTTAGAAATTCAGGAAAATAATGAAACGCAGACATTTTTGGAAAATGTGAACATTTTTTTAAAAAATGAACAAAATTGAAAGAACATGAACAAAACATTGAAATTCTGAAAATTTTTCAAACAAACGTGAACAAGATATTAAAATTCTGATCATTTTTAGGTAAGTGAGCAAATTTGAAATTTTGAACAAAATTTGAAATGCTGAACTTTTTATGAATTCTTTGAAATTATGGAAAAAAACACAAAAAAACAGACAAAAACGAAAAAAATAAAGAAAGAAAAAACAAAAACCCAAAGACCCAGTAGTGGAAAGAACAATAAAAACCCGGTTCAGGAACCTTCTAGAAGGTTCCCAAAACCGGTATATATACTGTAAAGGAAAAAAAAAGGCTTCGCTCGCAAATGGGCAGGCCCACTGCGTCGTTGGCTCGTGCAACCCTGTGCGATGCAGTCAGCGGCATATAGGGTTTTGCGCCCACCTGCTTGATATTTTTTCGTTGAAGTTAACTGGCCTACTGGGCCGAGGAGAAAAGGGCCCAGCGACCGCGACCTGGAACGATCTCACGGGCACCGCTCGCTCGGTTCCACGTTTTTGAATTTGATTAGTACCACACCGGTCGCTTCTAAACGTATTTAGCGGCATAAAAATCCAGGTAATGACGTCTTGATCGCCGAGGACAGCATTGACTGGACCAGCTAAGCTAGCTAGCTGGGCTAGCTCTGTTGAGGCATTACCAGATGACGCACTGACTGGACCAGCTAATTAAACGCTAGCTAGCTGAATTAGCTCTGCTGAAGTTGAAGTAAGTCTTTTTTAGATGGATTCTGTTCATTTTCCTTTTTGATTTTTTTTCCCATAGATTATTAACATTTGTCTTGCGGTATCCCCGCCGCCACTGTATGATGGATTTTCTTTCTTCATTTTTTTCTCCCCTGACTATTAACATTATTGGACATATATTCTATAAGAAATCGCATTATTTCCGCGTCACAAATGTCTTTCCGTTTCCTATCTATGTAAGTAAGTGCAACGACTTTTGAAAATTCTTTGTTACCAATCGAGTATAGACGTACGCAGTCTGAATGGAAATACCCGATAGGAAATCGTATTATTTTCCCAAAAAATGTACACCATTCCTTTCTATCTATGCAAGATAAGTGCAACGACGGTCTCCCCACCTCCAGGCCTACTGCCGCCCTCCCCCTCTCTCGAGCTTGCATGCCACCATCAGTTGTCAGTCCCTACCTCCCTAGCAAGCAGCCACCTACCGAGTCACCTCCACCGCCATCCTTACCCCTCCTCCCCGCCACATCCACTGGCCGAGAGGGATAAAGATGTGGAGCTCGAGATCTGCCTTTGCAAAGGCGCAAAAAGGTACATACAGTTTCATGAGGACTGAGTGGGCTCTAGGATTTGCCCCAGGATTTCAAGTTGAATTTCAATTAGAGTTTTTTATTATGTCAAAATCCAAAATCAGGACTTTATTTGAGATAGATGAACACAAACATTTATTAGTCTTTCTTGTGGATGTCAATAATAGGAGGATTATATACCTTCGGAAAAACTTGCGGGAAATTTGGCAGTGTCGGTGCGTAATTTGGCATGATGCAACTCGTAAACTTGGATGCGTGATTTCTGTGGGCTAAAACAACCCAGCAACGACACTCTCATGCCACTCTACGGCGGCACGTCACCAGCACGGCGATGAAACAACCCGAGGACAAACACCTGAAAATCAGCCTCCCAGTCAGACGTAGGCACTGGGCCTTTCTTCGGTTTTACTCCAATTGTACAACGGATTATGTTCCTGTTTTTGAATTTTTTTCACCCATAGAATATTACGTTTGCCTTGTGGTATCCCCACCGCCACTGCGATCGCAGAGGCGTCCGCCTAGCAGTAATGGAAGATTGTCAAAGCTTTGCAGTCGAGGTGTACGCTGGTGGTGTGGGCGCCTTAGATGGCATGATGCAGCTCATAAACTCGGACGCGTGATTTGTGTGGCTAAAACAACTCAGCACCGACACTCCCATGCCACTATATGGTGGCACGTCACCGGCGATGGAACAACCTAAGGACAAACACCTGAAAACCAACCTCCTAGTCAGACATAGGCACCGGGCCACATAGATCCGCATAGGGGCAACAACCACATGAATCCCTGCCCAGATCCCTAGATCTCCGTAGTTCAAAGAAGCCAGATCTTGGCCAAGGCCCTAGATCCACTTGCACGCATATACTTAAACTGATGTTGCATGTAAGTTAGCCGTATTTTCTCAAGAAAAAGTAACTTAGAAGATTAGCTTGAAGGTGCATGTCATGTAACCCGACAACTACCTACGGTCATCTTTAAGTACATCCTCAAAATCCCCATTTGACCTCTCGGGGAATTTTGGACAAATTTTTGCACCTGACCAGGCCCAGTGGGCGTGAGGCGAGATGAAAACATACCGAAAAAGAACATTCTTGAAAAGAATCAAACATGTGACCTCGTGCTTCTAAACCTCGTGTGCTAGCCACTACAAGAGAGGACAGTTGGTGGATTTTGTGAAGCGTGAAACTATTTAACGACATATTGTAGCGGGGAGATTTGATAACTTTTTAGAAAACATTCTAAAACATTTTCTTGAAAAAAATAATTTTTTAAAAATACCAAATATTTTTAAAATCCCAACATTTATTAAAAATAGGAGTGCATTTTTTAAAAATCTGAACATTTTGAAAAACGAATAATTTTTTGAAAATGCGAACATTTTCTCGAACATTATCGAGTAGGCGTACTAAGTTGTAACAAACTTCGTTTGAGCGGGATACAATGCCCTATCAATTTTTTGTATAAATTTTATCTCTTCCGTAATTGTATATCACAAAGTCTTTTTCTTTTTACCTTGAAAACTCTCCTTATCGACCTAGCCGGGGTTTCTGTAGCTTGGGTTTTACGATGTATATGACCCCTCTAGGGGACCGACTTCCCAAATGGAATGGTCTTTATTTGTGTTGTTGGTTGGTCTTTCTCAACGTGCATGCGATGGCTTGTAGCCTGTACTTGCAGCGGAGCCAAGGTTCGATTCTTAGCTGATCTCGGGTTTGCTGGCACGGGACATGGGTGTTGGTGTCAAAACCGGCGGATCTCGGGTAGGGGGTCCCGAACTGTGTGTCTGAGAATCGGTAGTAACAAGGGACGATGGGGATACGATGTTTACCCAGGATCGCATCACCGCCCTCGGGCTTTCAACGGATTATGATCGGATCGGGCTTAAACCTGACCAGAGGGAAATCAATCTCCCTCCGATCACTCACCTGGTGGCGATCGTCGATGAACAAGGCAAGAACACTTCTTCCCCTAAGTTAAAACCCAGCTATGTTCGGATCTCCGAACCCATTAAACTGGATACTCTTCCTTCGGAGGAGACCCCGCGTCCCCCGAACTCCGGGTCGGACTTAGGGTCCGGGGAGCGCTTGGATCTTCCCGAACCCGAACCGGTGACATCGGAGATTTTACAAGCTTCGAACACAATTCTGGGCGGGGATTCAAGTTTTAGCCCACCCGCCCACCACAATCAATACTCTCCAAGCAATTCAGGCCCTCCTGCCATATACGACCTGATGTATGTACGGCAGCAACCTCAGGAAACGGTCCATCACTTTTGGGCCAGGTTTCTAATTATCAAAAACAAGATTAAAGATTGCTACGACGACGATGCGGTCTTGGTTTTTCGTCACAATTGCGTCGATGGGGGAATTCAGAATGCCCTTGACCGCTGTCGCATACAGAGTTTCATGGAACTATCGCACGTAGTACGGAAATACTGCGCGATGGAAAGCACATGGAAGGCCCAAAAACCCAATTGGAACCCGCAGCCTTTAAGCAGTGCACAGCTCGGGCAAAACGGGTACACCCTTATGGGGCATCCGATCATAAGCCCATCGGCAAGAAAAACAAACCCTTCGCGGCACATAGGTCCATCCTCGACGAACTCCTCGACAAGCCCTGTCAGATACATGCAATGCTAAGCACCGAACCAACTCACAACCTTCAGGCATGTTGGGTACTCCGGCAAGTGGCTAAAAGCGGTGAGGCTATCCTCACCACCGTTACTCCAGAGAAGCATTCTCCAGAGGATGACGATCTTAATGTATTTACTGTCTTTGAGACCTTCTCTTCAAATAATCAGCGCAAAAGGGCACTTCGCGACCTCGCCGAAATCAACCAAGTAACCACAATGAGCCCATGGAACGACGCGGCAATAACTTTCATTGCTGACGATGAACCAAGGTCCCGGTCAGTCCGAGCACCAGCCGCCTTGGTCTTAAACCCAATTGTGGATGGCTTTCGACTCACCAAAGTGCTCATGGACGGCGGCAGCGGTCCTAACCTCATCTACGAGGACACGCTCGACAAAATGCAAATTGACAAGGCCCGCATCGCGCAAAGCAATACCACCTTCCGAGGCATCATCCCCAGTCAAAAAGCACGATGTTCGGGGACAATCAAATTTGACGTAGTATTCGGCATACATGAGAATTACAGGTCTGAAGAGTTGCTTTTCCACGTGGCTCCTTTCAATAGCGAATATCACGCCCTTTTGGGGCGGCACGCTTTCTCACGCTTCCAATCCATACCCCATTACGGGTACATGAAGCTTAAAATGTCAGGGCCCAACGGAATAATCACAGTTACAAGTGATCCGAATAAAGCACTCCGCGTCGAAAACAAAACCGCATCCTTGGCCATTGAGGCACTATCCGAAGCCCTTGCGGCCAAAGAACTAACCACCCTGCGATCCACGGTGGACAAGGATGACGTGATTCTTGATAAGAGGCCCAAGTCCACCTCTTTCAAACATCAGATGAAATAGTAAAATTTCAAGTGCACCCGGTGGATCCTAACAAAACAACGTCCATTGGAGCACAGCTAGATCCGACGGTCGATGCCGCCCTACGAGCGTTCCTGCGCGAAAATTGGAATATCTTTGCCTGGCACCCTACGGACATGCCCGAGATCCCACGCAGACTGGCCGAACATAGCCTCAACATAATCAAGGGGTTCAAACTGGTCAAACAAACGCTGTGGCAATTTTCTGAACCCAAACGACAAGCTATGGGGGAGGAGTTAGCCAAACTACTTGAAGCCGGGTTCATCGGAGAAATCAAACTCCCAGATTGGCTAGCCAACTTGGTCATGGTGCCGAAGAAGGATAAGTCTTGGCGCCTTTGTGTCGACTTCAAAGACCTCAATAAGGCTTGCCCCAAAGACCCTTTCCCATTGCCCCGCATTGACTAAATTATTGACGCGACCGCGGGACATGACTCGTTGTGTTTCCTTGACGCTTACTCCGGATACCATCAGATTAAATGAAGGAGTCCGACCAGGCCGCAAGGGCGTTTATTACCCCGTACGGGCCTTTCTGCTTCAACACTATGCCTTTCGGGCTTAAAAATGCTGGTGCCACTTACCAACGCATGATTCAAACATGTTTGGAAAAACTGTTGGGGAACGTAGTATTTCAAAACATTTTCTACGATCACGCAAAATCTATCTAGGAGAAGCATAGCAATGAGCGGGGAGAGTGTGTCCACGTACCCTCGTAGACCGAAAGCGGAAGCGTTTAGTAACGCGGTTGATGTAGTTGAACGTCTTCACGTTCCAACCGATTCAAGCACCGAACGTACGACACCTCCGTGTTCAGCACACATTCAGCACGATGACGTCCCTCAAGCTCTTGATCTAGTTGAGGCCGACGGAGAGTTCCATTAGCATGACGGCGTGGTGATGATGATGATGAAGTAACCGGCGTAGGGCTTGGCCTAAGCACTACGACGATATGACCGAGGTGTGTATCTGTGGAGGGGGGGCACCGCACACGGCTAAGAGAAGACTTGGTGTGTCTTTGGGGTGCCCCCCTCCCACGTATATAAAGGAGGGGGGAGGAGGTGGCCGGCCCAAGGGGGGCGTGCCAGGTATGGGGAGTCGTACTAGGACTCCCTAGTCCAAGTAGGATTCCTTCTCCTTTTTCATTTTTCCGGAGAAGCAAAGAGGGAAGAGAGAAGGAGTAGGAGAGGGAGGGGGCGCCCCACCCCTTGTCCAATTTGGGTTGGCAAGGGGGGCACACACCACCTCTTGGCCGGTCCTCTCTCTTCTCCACCAAGGCCCATGATGGCCCATTAACTTCCCGGGGGGGGGGAGGGTTCCGGTAACCCCCGGTTCTCCGAAACTTATCTGAAACTTCCCGAAACCATTCCGGTGTCTGAATATAACCTTCCAATATATGAATCTTTACCTCTCGACCATTTTGAGACTCCTCATCATGTCCGTGATCTCATCCGGGACTCCGAACAAACTTCGGTCATCAAATCACATAACTCATAATACAAATCGTCATCGAACGTTAAGCGTGCGGAAGCTACGGGTTCGAGAACTTTGTAGACATGACTGAGACACATCTCCGGCCAATAACCAATAGCGGAACCTGGATGCTCATATTGCCTCCTACGTATTCTACGAAGACCTTTATCGGTCAAACCGCATAACAACATACGTTGTTCCCTTTGTCATCGGTATGTTACTTGCCCGAGATTCGATCGTGGGTATCCTCATACCTAGTTCAATCTCGTTACCGGCAAGTCTCTTTACTCGTTCCGTAACGCATCATCACGTAACTAACTCATTAGTCACATTGCTTGCAAGCTTATAGTGATGTGAATTACCGAGAGGGTGTCACATCCCTAGCTTCTGGTGCTGCCTAGTGTTTGCATCATGTTTAAATTTTTGAAACTTGAACTGAGGAAATTTGGAAGCCTCAAAAACTTAAATAAAAGAAGGGCAAAAACCCTAAAATCTCATTCATTGTTCCAAAATGCTCTTCTTAAATGTTTGATAATTTTTGGCAAGGGTTCTGGTCCCAACCAAAATATTGAACATTTTTAAGGACTTAATCTTGGGACTTTGAATTTAAATCATTAGCTATTTGAATTTGAATTATATTCATATAATTAGAATATAATTTCAAATACCCCTGAAATATTTTATGAGCTTTTGGAAAAGTCCATCTAGCGAAATAAAAATATTCAGAGGAGTTTTTGGCATTGTTTGAATTATTTTAAATTCAAAAAAGTGGCAAAACAAATTAAAAAAAATAAAACAAACAGAAAATAAAACAGAGCACTTACCTGGCGCTCACCTCGCAGCCCACCTGGTGGCCAACAGGACCGGCCCAGCGCGGCCCAGCCCACCTCCTCCTGTCGTCTTCCCCGCGCCAGTAGGCAGCGCGCGTGGCCGACACGCGCCGACGCTGCCTCAGCCACCTCCTGCTTCCCCGGCCACCTCCTGCTTCCACGGCGACGCCACGGCCCTTCTAGCATCGCCACGCAGCCCCCTGGTCCCTCTCGCTCACTCCCTCGAGCTCATCCCCCTCCTCTGTTCTCTCTCTCGCACGCAGCCACCGAACCCACCCGCCGCCGCCGTTCGTTGCCGCTGTGGCCACAGCCACTGCCTCGCCCCGCCGATGCTCTCAGAGGCGCCGCCGCCACCTACTCTCCCTCCTCTCCGAGCTACACGAGCCAGGACGGCCCCAAGACGACGCTTGCGGCCTTCTTCTCCGACCACGGCCGCCGGATGCCGCCGTCCGATTCGCCGTCTCCACCGCCTCCCCGAGCACGCCGACCTTCTCTTCGAACTCACCGTGAGCCCCTGTCCATTTCCCCTCTCTCCCCGTGCCCGTCCGCGCCTTCTAACCACCGTGGCTGTCGGAGCCGACAGTTCCTCGCCGCCGGCGATGACGCAGACGAGGCTAGAGCCACCGTAGCTAACTCCCGAGCACGGCAACATGCTCAGCACTCTTCCAGGAGCCGGGCGCGCCGACCCGTGCGACCTGCCGTGCCCCTAGCACCAACCCCGACCTCGCCCGTGCTCCGGCCGCTGCCTTGTTCGCCACCGTCGCCAAGTCCGACCTCCCCAGCACGAACGGATGCCACGATTCGATGCGCGCGAGCCTGGGCATCCCGTAGAGCCCCTCCGCCGCTCTTTTGGTCATCGGAGGGCGAATCCCGACACTCTCCGTCGTCCCTGGCCTCGCCGGCGACGAGCCTCGGGTCAACTCCGGCTAGTATGACCCGGGTTTGACCCCAGTTTGACTCCCCCTGACTCAATGACAGGTGGGGCCCAGCTCTGTTAGTTAATTAGGATTAGTACTAATTGAATTAGTTAAACTAATTACCCCTGCTGACACTGACAGTGGGCCCCGTGGCTATTAATTTGATTAGTTAGAATTAATTAACTCTGTTAGTCACTTGTGTCACTGACGTGTGGACCCCGCTGGTCAAGTTTGACCCGGACCAGCCCCTGTTGACCTGCTGACGTCATGCCAACGTCATGCTGACGCAATAATTCCTTTCTGGGATTTAAATAAATCTTAAATAATTTAATATTTTCAGAAAATGTCCAAAACTTCTAAAAATCATATAAAATCAACCGTAACTCCAAATTAAATAATTTATATATGAAAAATGATCAGAAAAATCCAATCTATCCATCTGTATCATTTTCATGCATGTTAGAACAACTTGTGACTACTGTTTTGGACAAAGCAAATAAATGGCATTTAAACTCTCACATATGGAGTTTGAATTTGAATCTTGTATTCAAACCAACCCCATTTAACTTGCTGCTAGTTGCATTAGCTCAAAACACACTCATATTGCCATGTCATGAGCATGCATCATATTGTGCATTGCATTGATTGTATTTCTTCTCTGTTGCCGGTATCTGTCCCCTCTAGGTAGACGATGTTCCGACGATGTGATCGTTGACACTGATGAAGACTCAATGCTATCTTCAGAAGTGCCAGGCAAGCAAAACCCCCTTGTTCATTCCGATACAATCCTACTCTCTCACCCTGCTCTCTTTTACTGCATTAGGACAACAACGAGTCATTTGTTACTTGCTGCGGTAGCTGAACCCCTTTATCCTCTGCATGAACTGTCATTGCCACAGTAAATAGATGAAACCCACTAGTATGAGTAGGAGTTGTTTGAGCCCTGTTGTGCCTACTCATTCATGCTTGGTTGTCATGCCTGCTACTGCTTAGAGTTGAGTCAGGTCTGATTCATCGGGGAATCAGAGGTGTGTGAACATGTCCTACTGTGTGTGAGCTAAGTGTGCGAACACGATTTGGTAAAGGTAGCGGTGAGAGGCCATGTAGGAGTACATGGTGGGTTGTCTCATTGCAGCCGTCCTTAGGAACTGAGTTCTGTGTTTGTGATCCATGAAACAACTACTACCACGCATTGGGCCCGAAAACAATGGACCCTCTCGGCTTCTTAATCACCCTTGTCCTCTGTCCAGGAGTTGCAAGTAGTTTCTGGTGTTTGTAGTATGCTGGACGCCGTGCGTAGCGCTGACCGTAGGGGTGGGCTGTGATGCGGTAGGCACGTGGCCGGGTAAACCGGGCGCCCGTTTGGTGTCACGGAACCCTGTTCACATCGTTTGGGGCTGTGAGCGAAACTCTGGCCGAATCTCCTCATGGATGGAACCCGAATAGGCGATAAACCTGGACTAGAGACTTGAGTGTTTAGGTAGGCCGTGGCCGACACCCTCGTTGGGCTTCCGCTTGAAGGTTGCCGAGTACATGTCGTGTAAACGGCGGTAAGTGGTGAGAGCGTGTGTGAAGAAGTACACCCCTGCAGGGTTAACATCATCTATTCGAATAGCCGTGTCCGCGGAAAAGGACTTCTGGGTTGCCTGTACAGTTCATAGACAAGTGAAAGTGGATACTCTAAAATACGCAAGATAAGCGTGAGTGCTATGGATGGCGTTCTCGTAGGGAGACGAGAGCGGATCCATAGTGGTGTATTGATATGGTGAATATGTGGACTCGTGTGCGCCACCTCAAAAGAGTTACATTGCAGTCGTAGTTCAGGTTAGCCACCGAGTCAAAGCTGGCTTGCTGCAGTTAAACTCCACCATCCCCTTGTTGATAATGATGCATATGTAGTTAGATCTGATGTAAGTCTTGCTGGGTACATTTGTACTCACGTTGCTTAATTTATGTTTTTGTAGAGAGACTTCAGTCTCACTAGTAGTACCGCGTGGACTTCGACGTTTAGCTTGTTACATCAGCTACGATCTTGTGCCCTCAGCAGGATCTGGTAGTTAGCCAGGCTTCTCAGCCTTTTTCATTTGTAGATGTCTGTACTCAGACATGTTAAGCTTCCGCTTGTGTTTTGACTTGTATGCTCTGAGTGTTGGGTCATGAGACCCATGTTTGTAATATTTCGCTCCTCGGAGCCTGTTGATTAAATACTTGAGTCGTAGAGGCATGTTGTGATGCCATGTTGTATTTGCACATATCGAGCATATTGTGTGTATGTTATTGAAATGCTTGGTATGTGTGGGATCTGACTATCTAGTTGTTTATCCTTAGTAGCCTCTCTTACCGGGAAATGTCTCCTAGTGTTTCCACTGAGCCATGGTAGCTTGCTACTGCTCCGGAACACTTAGGCTGGCCGGCATGTGTCCTTCTTCGTTCCTGTGTCTGTCCCTTCGGGGAAATGTCACGCGATGAATACCGGAGTCCTGTTAGCCCGCTACATCCCGGTTCACCGGAGTCCTGCTAGCCCAGTGCTACAGCCTGGATTCACTCGCTGATGACCGACACGTTCGATGTTGGGTCATGGATGCCTGTCCCTGTAAGTTTGTGCCAATTTGGGTTTACGACTAGCCATGTCAGCCCGGGCTCCTTATCATATGGATGCTAGCGACACTATCATATACGTGTGCCAAAAGACGCAAACGGTCCCGGGCAAAGGTAAGGTGACACCCGTGGGAATACCGTGCGTGAGGCCGCAAAGTGATATGAGGTGTTACATGCTAGATTGATGTGGCATTGAGTCGGGGTCCTGACAGCTTTGGTATCAGAGCTTGACTGCCTGTAGGATTACCAAGCCAAACTAGTCGAAGTTGAGTCTAGAAATTCTTTAGTTATATAAGGGAATTGATTGTGGGATGGAACGTAAGGCTCTTTTTACTCCTTATACCTTATGCCCTTCTGATCTGAGTCATCTTATCTTTCCTACGGGGTTAAGGAACTAGGATTTCTCTTCTTTCTATTAGGATCACGTGTTACTAATCCGTAGATTTATAGATTGTTGGATTTAAGCTTGAGTTCAGTTCCTACGACTTCTGTATGTTAATTGTTGATCTCGAAACCTTGATATTGTGCTTCTGAGTGGCTATGCCACCATTTCTGTAGTATGTCTCCAAACTTTTTGAGCATTTACAGCCGTTATGCTGTCTGAGTCATCCCAGGTTTCTAAATAGTCTGATGCATTTGCAAATCCCTTCTTCCCGTTCCCGATGTCCTTTTGGTCAGATTAATCACACAAATTAGTGAGTTGATGTACTCTATTGCCTCAACGTATATGTTGGAGCTATGATTATGACCTAGATGTCTAGAGTATCACCTAGTAATCTAGCCATGATTTGTGTCCCAGCGTGATGATTCTGGCCATCATTCTCGTAAGCATCCCGTGATGCCACTTAGTTAGTAGGCATTTCACTTCTGGGTTTTGAACCCGAGATTCACCCTACTTACTTCATGTTGATAGTGTTTGCTAGTCCCTTTAGGATACTAGTATCCTTTGCGATAGTCCTCAAGGTCCGTGGTATTTCCTTCTTCCAAATACTATGAACCGTTTATGGCAGAAGTTCTTTGAACCAAAAGATCACAACCAGAGCTCTTGATGAGTTCTCGATTCTATGCTGTGACTCTGCCAGTTCTACCTTTCCGCATGGATTGTCCGGGAGAAATATGTCGAACTCGTTCGACATGCTAATCCATGCATCCACAACTCAGGAAATCATATGTTCTTTTGAGTTGTCCCTCTGTAGTTGTATTTTGATCCTTGTCTACCAGTTGATAGTCAAGTTGATGTCGTGCATTCGTGTTCACCGATGCTCATTATTCTTGTGGTCCGTCAAGCCGTTCTAGTTCAGAATGACTAGGAGAAACAAACTCCGGTACCTCATCCATATCCAGGATTGGGTCAAAGCAGTTGTGTTCCGTAGATCAAATACTAATCCAGCTTTTGTTCTGTTCTACCTTGGAGTATCACCATCTTTATATTAAGGTTATCATGGGAATTGCACACCAGCCGATGAACTCTTGATACAGTGATACTTCTCGCCATCGATATTCATTCCTTGGTTCATGTGTTATTATAACCGGAACTCCGACAAGTGAATCATGATGTGTGAAATCTATACTCCTAGCAACTCTGTTGTTTGGTAGTTAATGGACAATAATTTCATTCTTAGTGTGTTGGTTCTTGAATCATCATTCTAAGACTGATTGTGCTACCTAGTCCTTATTTCCTGGTGCACCCTTCGATCAATGAGTTAGGATTTTGGCAATCCCTCGCTCTTTTGATCATATCGTCTTGCCCTGAAAAGCAAGATTGTTCTCGAGCTTAGTAACATATCGGTGGTTCATGATATTCCGAATTTCTTCTCGGAAGTATCACCAGGTTGTCGCCTGACCGCTATGTTGATCACGTGATCAAGTTGGTTTATTCCTGTAAACCACCATTTCTCCAAGAATCCGTGTTGGATACCCCTGAGCTAGTTGGTTAAGCTAAACAACAACTTGGAGAGCTGGAAGATAAAGGCTTCTCCGACTTAGTTCATATTAAGGGATATCTTGTATGTATGTTGAAGAAAGATGATGTCTTCATCGATTGGTCCCTGTGATCAGTTGTTGGACCTATTATCTTGTTAAAACTTTGATTTGAGTGTGGGCTATTCTCAAATCAAATCAGAACCAACGATGTTCGTAATGTTGTCTTACTCGTGGTTGACTCCTCGAGCATACACCATTATATCTTATGGGTCTGACCAATGCTATCACCTGTTCACATAATTAGGGAATTCCATCTTCATGGAAATCTCGATGATTTGTTGTTGAGCCCATCAACATCATTTTATCTTCTCCAAGATCTTGTTGGACAATAAGTTAGTGTTGGAAACTTTTGAAAGCATTTTCTTCATGCTAGCTCATGAAGTATTTGTTTGATGAAAGGAGTGACTTCCTCTTATACACGTGCATTTGGTGAAAGTTGCCGCCATGAATTTGAGAAAGTTAGTTTTGCTTCCTCTGGAATCATCGCAAGTCAGTCATGCACACGTGCGAAGTATTCTGTGGTCTGGAGACTTGCAACCTCCACTCCATATGTATTCCGTAGCACCCCAAGCCACTAATTGATTTGTTCAAGGAGAAGGAGTTCCTTCATAAGAGCTAATCCAGACTTATGAAAGAACTTCGATATCCTCAATGATGGTTCCCTACCAGAACTCGGTAGTGTTTTATTGTAAGACTACCATGTGATCATGTTTGCCTGGAACAGCGTGTTCACACGTGCGTAGCAGAACCAACTCATGCTTTGGAGCTTGCTATCGTAGTTCATTTCCCGAGAATCTCACAACGTTATCTCGTCAAATTGTGTTGCAAACTTTCATTTTTCTTCCTAGACTCGATGAGTCTGGAATATCCTGACACCAACCAGATCTGAATCTCAGGCAGATATGATGGTTGGAACATTTCCCAAGAACTATAATATTGGTCCCTCGATAACCGCTAAGGTGGATGTCGTGGCCAACACACCCAGCCGGAAGACCCATTATTATAGTATCTTGATTGAGGAAGTTGGCCACCTCCCCATAAGGATTTCACAGGATTTACTCCCTAGTCGTTCCTTGTGGATTTTTGTGTTCCCGAAGTCCGACCTTTTACTTGATGTTCTAGATATCAAACCATAATTATTTATGGATTACGCTAGCACATCAAGGAGAACATTAGAAGCGGAGTGCTAAATGTCTCTCGGTCGATCATCCAGATTTTGTTTCCTTGGCCTCGCTATGGTGAAATCTGAGAAGGTGTTATCCTCCTTTGCATCTGCATCTTCCACCGGTATTCATCATGGCAGTATGTTGTGTTGCCAGGATCCTTGACACGGATGTTGGTAAAACCTTGATGAATATGGAAATGCTCAAGTTCTTGAGAGCACGCGCAAGCGCTAGGTGTTATCATCGGCACTAACTGGGTTTGCTCTCAACTTCCTCGGTTAGGTTATAACTTCTCAAACAGTGGACTCACTCTCTACTGTTGAGCTTCTTCCCAGTTACTAAAATCATCCCTTGTGTTGTTTTCAACAAGGTAATCCACATTATCCATTCTAGCCGAGTGTGTCGTTCTCCTGAACTCTATCAAACGATCGTTCGTAATTTGCCCTAGGTTGGTATAAAGAGTTTCAATGATCTCTGAATTAAAGGTAATTCTTTTTGCCACTTAAGGTAATAATCTACGAATCACCCTCCTCCAGGATGTCCCGCTGTGGCATCATGGAAACTCAACTCCTCGCTACGTTGACAACCGTTCACCACCCTTTTAAACGTGGAATTGTTGTCTACCTAGTGAACCCTCGTCATTTGTTCCACTCCATCCCTCTAGATGTGTGTTTTGTGTCTCAGCTCGAGTGGTGTTACTATGCCTCATTCTGCGAGTTGATCCTAAGTTGTTCGATCTTCGAGAAGATCGATCCTTCTAGAGTCTCCTTCTCCTCTCGTGGTCGTGTTGGCTGGAGTTCTCAGAGCAAGACGACAAGACAAAGATGGTGATTGAATCAACGTTCATTTGAAGTGCAACCTGGATCGTGAAGATTATACTAGTTTGCGTTTCCCCTTCATCTTACCCTACGCTTGAATCTCGAGACGAGATTCTTGTTTAGTGGGGGTGAGTTGTCACATCCCTAGCTTCTGGTGCTGCCTAGTGTTTGCATCATGTTTAAATTTTCGAAACTTGAACTGAGGAAATTTGGAAGCCTCAAAAACTTAAATAAAAGAAGGGCAAAAACCCTAAAATCTCATTCATTGTTCCAAAATGCTCTTCTTAAATGTTTGATAATTTTTGGCAAGGGTTCTGGTCCCAACCAAAATATTGAACATTTTTAAGGACTTAATCTTGGGACTTTGAATTTAAATCATTAGCTATTTGAATTTGAATTATATTCATATAATTAGAATATAATTTCAAATACCCCTGAAATATTTTATGAGCTTTTGGAAAAGTCCATCTAGCAAAATAAAAATATTCGGAGGAGTTTTTGGCATTGTTTGAATTATTTTAAATTCAAAACAGTGGCACAACTAATTTAAAAAAAATAAAACAAACAGAAAATAAAACAGAGCACTTACATGGTGCTCACCTCGCAGCCCACCTGGTGGCCAACAGGACCGGCCCAGCGCGGCCCAGCCCACCTCCTCCTGTCGTCTTCCCCGCGCCAGTAGGCAGCGCGCGTGGCCGACGGGCGCCGACGCTGCCTCGGCCACCTCCTGCTTCCCCGGCCACCTCCTGCTTCCACCGCGACGCCACGACCCTTCTAGCATCGCCACGCAGCCCCCTGGTCCCTCTCGCTCACTCCCTCGAGCTCATCCCCCTCCTCTGTTCTCTCTCTCGCACGCAGCCACCGAACCCACCCACCGCCGCCGTTCGTTGCCGCTGTGGCCACAACCACTGCCTCGCCCCGCTGATGCTCTCAGAGGCGCCGCCGCCACCTACTCTCCCTCCTCTCTGAGCTACACGAGCCAGGACGGCCCCAAGACGACGCTTGCGGCCTTCTTCTCCGACCACGGCCGCCGGATGCCGCCGTCCGATTTGCCGTCTCCACCGCCTCCCCGAGCACGCCGACCTTCTCTTCGAACTCACCGTGAGCCCCTGTCCATTTCCCCTCTCTCCCCGTGCCCGTCCGCGCCTTCTAACCACCGTGGCTGTCGGAGCCGACAGTTCCTCGCCGCCGGCGATGACGCAGACGAGGCTAGAGCCACCGTAGCTAACTCCCGAGCACGACAACGTGCTCAGCACTCTTCCAGGAGCCGGGCGCACCCACCCGTGCGACCTGCCGTGCCCCCTAGCGCCAACCCCGACCTCGCCCGTGCTCTGGCCGCCGCCTTGTTCTCCATCGTCGCCAAGTCCGACCTCCCCAGCACGAACGGATGCCACGATTCGATGCGCGCGAGCCTGGGCATCCTGTAGAGCCCCTCCATCGCTCTTTTGGTCATCGGAGGGCGAATCCTGACGCTCTCCGCCGTCCCTGGCCTCGCCGGCGACGAGCCTCGGGTCAACTCCGGCGAGTTTGACGCGGGTTTGACCCCAGTTTGACTCCCCCTGACTCAATGACAGGTGGGGCCCAGCTCTGTTAGTTAATTAGGATTAGTACTAATTGAATTAGTTAAACTAATTACCCCTGCTGACACTGACAGTGGGCCCCGTGGCTATTAATTTGATTAGTTAGAATTAATTAACTCTGTTAGTCACTTGCGTCACTGACGTGTGGACCCCGCTGGTCAGGTTTGACCCGGACCAGCCCCTGTTGACCTGCTGACGTCATGCCAACGTCATGCTGACGCAATAATTCCTTTCTGGGATTTAAATAAATCTTAAATGATTTAATATTTTTAGAAAATGTCCAAAACTTCTAAAAATCATATAAAATCAACCGTAACTCCAAATTAAATAATTTATATATGAAAAATGATCAGAAAAATCTAATCTATCCATCTGTATCATTTTCATGCATGTTAGAACAACTTGTGACTACTGTTTTGGACAAAGCAAATAAATGGCATTTAAACTCTCACATATGGAGTTTGAATTTGAATCTTGTATTCAAACCAACCCCATTTAACTTGCTGCTAGTTGCATTAGCTCAAAACACACTCATATTGCCATGTCATGAGCATGCATCATATTGTGCATTGCATTGATTGTATTTCTTCTCTGTTGCCGGTATCTGTCCCCTCTCGGTAGACGATGTTCCGACGATGTGATCGTTGACACTGATGAAGACTCAATGCTATCTTTAGAAGTGCCAGGCAAGCAAAACCCCCTTGTTCATTCCGATACAATCCTACTCTCTCGCCCTGCTCTCTTTTACTGCATTAGGACAACAACGAGTCATTTGTTACTTGCTGCGGTAGCTGAACCCCTTTATCCTCTGCATGACCTGTCATTGCCACAGTAAATAGATGAAACCCACTAGTATGAGTAGGAGTTGTTTGAGCCCTGTTGTGCCTACTCATTCATGCTTGGTTGTCATGCCTGCTACTGCTTAGAGTTGAGTCAGGTCTGATTCATCGGGGAATCAGAGGTGTGTGAACATGTCCTACTGTGTGTGAGCTAAGTGTGCGAACACGATTTGGTAAAGGTAGCGGTGAGAGGCCATGTAGGAGTACATGGTGGGTTGTCTCATTGCAGCCGTCCTTAGGAACTGAGTTTTG
Source organism: Triticum aestivum (assembly GCF_018294505.1). Taxonomy (NCBI): domain Eukaryota; kingdom Viridiplantae; phylum Streptophyta; class Magnoliopsida; order Poales; family Poaceae; genus Triticum; species Triticum aestivum. Next base: position 90,613 of record NW_025228152.1, on the reverse strand, counting down.
TGTTTGTGATCCATGAAACAGCTACTACCACGCATTGGGCCCGAAACCAATGGACCCTCTCGGCTTCTTAATCACCCTTGTCCTCTGTCCAGGAGTTGCAAGTAGTTTCTGGTGTTTGTAGTATGCTGGAGGCCGTGCGCAGCGCTGACCGTAGGGGTGGGCTGTGATGCGGTAGGCACGTGGCCGGGTAAACCGGGCGCCCGTTTGGTGTCACAGAACCCTGTTCACATCGTTTGGGGCTGTGAGCGAAACTCCGGCCGGATCTCCTCATGGATGGAGCCTGAATAGGCGATAAACCTGGACTAGAGACTTGAGTGTTTAGGTAGGCCGTAGCCGACACCCTCGTTGGGCTTCCGCTTGAAGGTTGCCGAGTACATGTCGTGTAAACGGCGGTAAGTGGTGAGAGCGTGTGTGAAGAAGTACACCCCTGCAGGGTTAACATCATCTATTCGAATAGCCGTGTCCGCGGAAAAGGACTTCCGGGTTGCCTGTACAGTTCATAGACAAGTGAAAGTGGATACTCTAAAATACGCAAGATAAGCATGAGTGCTATGGATGGCGTTCTCGTAGGGAGACGAGAGCGGATCCATAGTGGTGTATTGATATGGTGAATATGTGGACTCATGTGCGCCACCTCAAAAGAGTTACATTGCAGTCGTAGTTCAGGTTAGCCACCGAGTCAAAGCTGGCTTGGTGCAGTTAAACTCCACCATCCCCTTGTTGATAATGATGCATATGTAGTTAGATCTGATGTAAGTCTTGCTGGGTACATTTGTACTCACGTTGCTTAATTTATGTTTTTGCAAAGAGACTTCAGTCTCGCTAGTAGTACCGCGTGGACTTCGACGTTTAGCTTGTTACCTCAGCTACGATCTTGTGCCCTCAGCAGGATCTGGTAGTTATTCAGGCTTCTCAGCCTTTTTCATTTGTAGATGTCTGTACTCAGACATGTTAAGCTTCCACTTGTGTTTTGACTTGTATGCTCTGAGTGTTGGGTCATGAGACCCATGTTTGTAATATCTCGCTCCTCGGAGCCTGTTGATTAAATACTTGAATCGTAGAGTCATGTTGTGATGCCATGTTGTATTTGCACATATCGAGCATATTGTGTGTATGTTATTGAAATGCTTGGTATGTGTGGGATCTGACTATCTAGTTGTTTATCCTTAGTAGCCTCTCTTACCGGGAAATGTCTCCTAGTGTTTCCACTGAGCCATGGTAGCTTGCTACTACTCCGGAACACTTAGGCTGGCCGGCATGTGTCCTTCTTCGTTCCTGTGTCTGTCCCTTCGGGGAAATGTCACGCGATGAATATCGGAGTCATGTTAGCCCGCTACAGCCCGGTTCACTGGAGTCCTGCTAGCCCAGTGCTACAGCCTGGATTCACTCGCTGATGAGCGACACGTTCGATGTTGGGTCATGGATGCATGTCCCTGTAAGTTTGTGCCACTTTGGGTTTACGACTAGCCATGTCAGCCCGGGCTCCTTATCATATGGATGCTAGCGACACTATCATATACGTGTGCCAAAAGACGCAAACGGTCCCGGGCAAAGGTAAGGTGACACCCGTGGGAATACCGTGCGTGAGGCCGCAAAGTGATATGAGGTGTTACATGCTAGATCGATGTGGCATTGAGTCGGGGTCCTGACAGAGGGCCCCGAGATACCTCTCCGATACTCGGAGTGACAAATCCTAATCTCGATCTATGCCAACTCAACAAACACCTTCAGAGACACCTGTAGAGCATCTTTATAATCACCCAGTTACGCTGTGATGTTTGATAGCACACAAAGTGTTCCTCCAGTATTCGGGAGTTGCATAATCTCATAGTGAGAGGAACATGTATAAGTCATCAAGAAAGCAATAGCAATAAAACTAAACAATCATTATGCTAAGCTAATGGATGGGTCTTTTCCATCACATCATTCTCTAATGATGTGATCCCGTTCATCAAATGACAACACGTGTCTATGGTCAGGAGACTTAACCATCTTTGATTAACGATCTAGTCAAGTAGAGGCATACTAGGGACACTCTGTTTGTCTATATATTCACACATGTACTAAGTTTCCGGTTAATACAATTCTAGAATGAATAATAAACATTTATCATGATATAAGGAAATATAAATAACAACTTTATTATTTCCTCTAGGGAATATTTCCTTTAGTCTCCCACTTGCACTAGAGTCAATAATCTAGATTACATAGTAATGATTCTAACACCCATGGAGTCTTGGTGCTGATCATGTTTTGCTCGTGGAAGAGGCTTAGTCAATGGGTCTGCAACATTCAGATCCGTATGTATTTTGCAAATCTCTATGTCTCCCTCCTTGACTTGATCGCGGATGGAATTGAAGCGTCTCTTGATGTGTTTGGTTCTCTTGTGAAATCTGGATTCCTTCGCCAAGGCTATTGGTCCAGTACTGTCACAAAAGATTTTCATTGGACCCGATGCACTAGGTATTACACCTAGATCGGATATGAACTCCTTCATCCAGACTTCTTCATTTGTTGCTTCCGAAGCAGCTATGTACTCCGATTCACACGTAGATCCTACCATGATGCTTTGCTTTGAAGTGCACCAACTGACAGCTCCACCATTCAATATAAATACGTATCCGGTTTGTGACTTAGAGTCATCCAGATCAGTGTCAACGCTTGCATCGACGTAACCATTTACGACGAGCTCTTTGTCACCTCCATAAACGAGAAACATATCCTTAGTCCTTTTTAGGTATTTTAGGATGTTCTTGACTGTTGTCCAGTACCCACTCCTGGATTACTTTGGTACCTCCCTACACTAATAGAAAGGCACAAATCAGGTCTGGTACACATCATTGTATACATGATACAACCTATGGTTGAGGCATAGGGAATGACTTTCATTTTCTCTCTATCTTCTACAGTGGTCGGGCATTGAGTCTGACTCAACTTCACACCTTGTAACACAGGCAAGGAGCCTTTCTTTGACTTATCTATTTTGAACTTCTTCAAAACTTTATCAAGGTATGTGCTTTGTGAAAGTCCAATTAAGCGTCTTGATCTATCTCTATAGATCTTGATGCCCAATATATAAGCAGCTTCACCGAGGTCTTTCATTGCAAAATTCTTATTCAAGTATCCTTTTATGCTATCCAGAAATTTCGTATCATTTCTGATCAACAATATGTCATCCACATATAATATCCCGAATGCTACAGAGCTCCCACTCACTTTCTTGTAAATACAGGCTTCTCCAAAAGTCTGTATAAAACCATATGCTTTGATCACACTATATATCAAAGCGTATATTCCAACTCCGAGAGGCTTGCACCAGTCCATAAATGGATCGCTAGAGCTTGCACACTTTGTTAGCACCTTTGGACCAACAAAACCTTCTAGTTGCCTCATATACAACTCTTCTTTAAGATATCCATTAAGGAATGCAGTTTTGACATCCATTTGCCAGATTTATAATCATAAAATGCAGCAATTGCTAACATGATTCGGACAGACTTAAGCATCGCTACGGGTGAGAAGGTCTCATCGTAGTCAACCCCTTGAACTTGTCGAAAACCTTTCGCAACAAGTCGAGCTTTGTAGGCAGTAATATTACTGTCAGCATCAGTCTTCTTCTTGAAGATCCATTTATTCTCTATTGCTTGCCGATCATCGGGCAAGTCAACCAAAGCCCACACTTTATTCTCATACATGGATCCCACCTCAGATTTCATGGCCTCAAGCCATTTCATGAAATCTGGGCTCATCATCGATTCCTCATAGTTCATAGGTTCGTCATGGTCAAGTAACATGAGCTCCAGAACAGGATTACCGTACCACTCTGGTGCGGACCTTACTCTGTTTGACCTACGAGGTTTGGTAATAACTTGATCTAAAGTTTCATGATCATCATCATTAGCTTCCTCACTAATTGGTGTAGGAATCACTGGAACTGATTTCTGCGATGAACTACTTTCCAATTCGGGAGCAGGTACAATTACCTCATCAAGTTATACTTTCCTCCCACTCACTTCTTTCGAGAGAAACTCCTTCTCTACAAAGGATCCATTCTTAGCAACGAATATCTTGCCTTCGGATATGTGATAGAAGGTGTACCCAACAGTTTCCTTTGGGTATCCTATGAAGACACATTTCTCCGATTTGGGTTCGAGCTTATCAGGTTGAAGCTTTTACACATAAGCATCTCAGCCCCAAACTTTAAGAAACGACAGCTTAGGTTTCTTGCCAACCCACAATTCATATGGTGTCGTCTGAACGGATTTAGATGGTGCCCTATTTAACATGAATGCAACCGTCTCTAAAGCATAACCCCAAAATGATAGCGGTAAATCGGTAAGAGACATCATAGATCGCACCATATCTAATAAACTATGGTTACGACGTTCGGACACACCATTACGCTGTGGTGTTCCAGGTGGCGTGAGTTGCCAAACTATTCCACATTGTTTCAAATGAAGACCAAACTCATAACTCAAATATTCACCTCCATAATCAGATCGTAGAAACTTTATTTTCTTGTTACGATGATTTTCCACTTCACTCTGAAATTCTTTGAACTTTTCAAATGTTTCAGACTTATGTTTTATTAAGTAGATGTACCCATATATTCTCAAATCACCCGTCAAGGTCAGAAATAACGATACCCGCCTCAAGCCTCAACACTCATCGGACTGCATACATCAGTAGGTATTATTTCCAATAAGTCAGTTGCTCGCTCCATTGTTCTGGAGAACGGAGTCTTAGTCATCTTGCCCATGAGGCATGGTTCACAAGAATCAAGTGATTCCAAAAGCCCATCAGGATGAGTTTCTTCATGCGCTTTACACCAATATGACCTAAACATCAGTGCCACAAATAAGTTGCACTATCATTATTAACCTTGCATCTTTTGGCTTCAATATTATGAATATCTATATCACTACAATCAAGATTCAACAAAAATACACCACTCATCAAGGGTGCATGACCATAAAAGATATTACTCATATAAATAGAACAACCATTACTCTCTGATTTAAATAAATAACCGTCTCGCATCAAACAAGATCCAGATATAATGTTCATGCTTAACGCTGGCACCAAATAACAATTATTCAGGTCTAAAACTAATCCCGAAGATAGATGTAGAGGTAGCGTGCCAACGGCGATCACATCGACTTTGGAACCATTTCCCACGCGCATTGTCACCTCGTCCTTAGCCAATCTTCGTTTAATCCGTAGCCCTTGTTTCGAGTTGCAAATATGAGCAACAGAACCAGTATCAAATACCCAGGCGCTACTACGAGCATTAGTAAGGTACACATTAATAACATGTATATCAAATATACCTTTCACTTTGCCATCCTTCTTATCCGCCAAATACTTGGGGCAGTTCCGCTTCCAGTGACCAGTCCCTTTGCAGTAGAAGCACTCAGTCTCAGGCTTGCTTGTCATTCTTCACTTGAGCAACAACTTGCTTGTCATTCTTCTTGAAGTTCCCCTTCTTCCCTTTGCCCTTTTTCTTGAAACTAGTGGTCTTGTTAACCATCAACACTTGATGATCCTTCTTGATTTCTACCTCCACAGCCTTTAGCATCGCGAAGAGCTCGGGAATTGTCTTATCCATCCCTTGCATATTATAGTTCATCATGAAGCTTTTATAGCTTGGTGGCAGTGATTGAAGAACTATGTCAATGACACTATCATCAGGAAGATTAACTCCCAGTTGAGTCAAGTCGTTGTGGTACCCAGACATTCTGAGTATATGTTCTCTGACAGAACTATTCTCCTCCATCTTGCAGCTATAGAACTTATTGGAGACTTCATATCTCTCAATTCGGGCATTTGCTTGAAATATTAAATTCAACTCCTGGAACATCTGATATGCTCCATGACGTTCAGAACGTCGTTGAAGTCCCGATTCTAAGCCGTAAAGCATGGCACACTGAACTATCGAGTAGTCATCAGCTTTGCTCTGCCAGACATTCATAACGTCCGCAGTTTCTCCTGCAGCGGGTCTTGCACCTAGCGGTGCTTCCAGGATGTAATTCTTCTGGGCAGCAATGAGGATAATCCTCAACTTACGGACCCTGTCCGTGTAATTTCTACCATCATCTTTGAACTTAGCTTTCTCTAGGAACGCATTAAAATACAAAGGAACGGTAGCACGGGCCATTGATCTTCAACAACATAGACATGCAAAAACTATCAGGTACTAAGTTCATGATAAATTAAAGTTCAATTAATCATATTACTTAAGAACTCCCACTTAGATAGACATCCCGCTAGTCATCTAATTGATCACGTGATCCATATCAACTAAACCATGTCCGATCATCATGTGAGATGGAGTAGTTTTCAATGGTGAACATCACTATGTTGATCATATCTACTATATGATTCGCGTTCGACCTTTTGATCTCAGTGTTACGACACCATATCAGCATATGCTAGGCTCGTCAAGTTTAACCCGAGTATTCTGCGTGTGCAAAACTGGCTTGCACCTGTTGCATGTGAACATAGAGCTTATCACACCTGATCATCACGTGGTGTCTCGGCACGACGAACTGTGGCAACAGTGCATACTCAGGGAGAACACTTATACCTTGAAATTTAGTGAGGAATCATCTTATAATGCTACCGCCGTACTAAGCAAAATAAGATGCATAAAAGATAAACATCACATGCAATCAAAATATGTGACATGATATGGTCATCATCATCTTGTGCCTTTTGATCTCCATCTCCAAAGCACCATCATGATCTCCATCGTCACCGGCTTGACACCTTGATCTCCATCGTAGCATCGTTGTCGCCTCCCCAACTATTGCTTCTACGACTATCGCTACCGCATAGTGATAAAGTAAAGCAATTACATGGCGATTGCATTTCATACAATAAAGCGACAACCATAAGGCTCCTGCCAGTTGCCGATAACGGTTACAAAACATGATCATCTCATACAACAATTTATGTCTCATCACGTCTTGACCATATCACATCACAACATGCCCTACAATAACAAGTTAGACGTCCTCTACTTTGTTGTTGCAAGTTTTACGTGGCTGCTACGCGCTTCTAGCAAGAACCGTTCTTACCTACGCATCAAAACCACAATGATTTTTTGTCAAGTGTGTTGTTTTAACCTTCAACAAGGACCGACAGTAGTCAAACTCGATTCAACTAAAGTTGGAGAAACTGGCACCCGCTAGCCACCTGTAATGTCGGTCCGGGCCGTTTCATCCAATAATAACGCCGAATCAAAGTAATACGTTGGTGGTAAGCAGTATGACTATTATTGCCCACAATTCTTTGTGTTCCACTCGTGCATATAACATCTATTCATAGACCTGACTTGGATGCCACTTTTGGGGCATGTAGTATTTCAAAAAATTCCTACGATCACACAAGATCTATCTATGAGAAGCATAGCAACGAGCGGGGAGAGTGTGTCCACGTACCCTCGTAGACCGAAAGAGGAAGCGTTTAGTAATGTGGTTGGTGTAGTCGAACGTATTCATGACCCAACCAACCCAAGCACCGAACTTACGACACCTCCGGGTTCAGCACTCGTTCAGCACGATGATGTCCCTCGAGCTCTTGATCCAGTTGAGGCCGAAGGAGAGTTCCGTCAGCAGGACGACGTGGTGATGGTGATGATGAAGTTACCGGCGTAGGGCTTCGCCTAAGCACCAGGACGATATGACCGAGGTGTTTATCTATGGAGGGGGGCACCGCACACTGCTAAGAGAAGACCTGTGTGTCTTTGGGGTGCCCCCTCCCACGTATATAAAGGAGGGGGGAGTAGGTGGCCGGCCCAAGGGGGGCGCGCCAGGTGTGGGGAGTCCTACTAGGACTCCCTAGTCCAAGTAGGATTCCCTCTCCTTTTTCCTTTTTCCGGAGAAGCAAAGAGGGAAGAGAGAAGGAGTAGGAGAGGGAAAGGGGAGCGCCGCCCCCACACCTTGTCCAATTCGTATTGCAAAGGGGGGTGCGCGCCACCTCCTGGCCGGCCCTCTCTCTTCTCCACTAAGGCCCGTGATGGCCCATTAACTTCCCGGGGGGTTCCGTTAATCCCCGGTTCTCCAAAACTTATCCGAAACTTCCCGAAACCATTTCGGTGTCCGAATATAACCTTCCAATATATGAATCTTTACCTCTCGACCATTTTGAGACTCCTCGTCATGTCTGTGATATCATCCGGGACTCCGTACAAACTTCGGTCATCAAATCACATAACTCATAATACAAATCGTCATCGAACGTTAAGCGTGCGAACCCTACGGGTTCGAGAACTATGTATACATGACCGAGACACATCTCCGGTCAATAACCAATAGCGGAACCTGGATGCTCATATTGCCTCCTACATATTCTACGAAGATCTTTATCGGTCAAACCGCATAACAACATACGTTGTTCCCTTTGTCATCGGTATGTTACTTGCCCGAGATTCGATCGTGGGTATCCTCATACCTAGTTCAATCTCGTTACCGGCAAGTCTCTTTACTCGTTCCGTAATGCATCATCACGTAACTAACTCATTAGTCACATTGCTTGCAAGCTTATAGTGATGTGAATTACCGAGAGGGTGTCACATCCCTAGCTTCTGGTGCTGCCTAGTGTTTGCATCATGTTTAAATTTTTGAAACTTGAACTGAGGAAATTTGGAAGCCTCAAAAACTTAAATAAAAGAAGGGCAAAAACCCTAAAATCTCATTCATTGTTCCAAAATGCTCTTCTTAAATGTTTGATAATTTTTGGCAAGGGTTCTGGTCCCAACCAAAATATTGAACATTTTTAAGGACTTAATCTTGGGACTTTGAATTTAAATCATTAGCTATTTGAATTTGAATTATATTCATATAATTAGAATATAATTTCAAATACCCCTGAAATATTTTATGAGCTTTTGGAAAAGTCCATCTAGCAAAATAAAAATATTCGGAGGAGTTTTTGGCATTGTTTGAATTATTTTAAATTCAAAACAGTGGCAAAACAAATTTAAAAAAAATAAAACAAACAGAAAATAAAACAGAGCACTTACCTGGCGCTCACCTCGCAGCCCTCCTGGTGGCCAACAGGACCGGCCCAGCGCGGCCCAGCCCACCTCCTCCTGTCGTCTTCCCCGCGCCAGTAGGCAGCGCGCGTGGCCGACGGGCGCCGACGCTGCCTCGGCCACCTCCTGCTTCCCCGGCCACCTCCTGCTTCCACCGCGACGCCACGGCCCTTCTAGCATCGCCACGCAGCCCCCTGGTCCCTCTCGCTCACTCCCTCGAGCTCATCCCCCTCCTCTGTTCTCTCTCTCGCACGCAGCCACCGAACCCACCCGCCGCCGCCGTTCGTTGCCGCTGTGGCCACAACCACTGCCTCGCCCCGCCGATGCTCTCAGAGGCGCCGCCGCCACCTACTGTCCCTCCTCTCCGAGCTACACGAGCCAGGACGGCCCCAAGACGACGCTTGCGGCCTTCTTCTCCGACCACGGCCGCCGGATGCCGCCGTCCGATTCGCCGTCTCCACCGCCTCCCCGAGCACGCCGACCTTCTCTTCGAACTCACCGTGAGCCCCTGTCCATTTCCCCTCTCTCTCCGTGCCCGTCTGCGCCTTTTAACCACCGTGGCTGTCGGAGCCGATAGTTCCTCGCCGCCGGCGATGACGCAGACGAGGCTAGAGCCACCGTAGCTAACTCCCGAGCACGGCAACATGCTCAGCACTCTTCCAGGAGCCGGGCGCGCCCACCCGTGCAACCTGCCGTGCCCCCTAGCGCCAACCCCGACCTCGCCCGTGCTCCGGCCGCTGCCTTGTTCGCCACCATCGCCAAGTCCGACCTCCCCAGCACGAACGGATGCCACGATTCGATGCGCGCGAGCCTGGGCATCCCGTAGAGCCCCTCTGCCGCTCTTTTGGTCATCGGAGGGCGAATCCCGACGCTCTCCGCCGTCCCTGGCCTCGCCGGCGACGAGCCTCGGGTCAACTCCGGCGAGTTTGACCCGGGTTTGACCCCGGTTTGACTCCCCCTGACTCAATGACAGGTGGGGCCCAGCTCTGTTAGTTAATTAGGATTAGTACTAATTGGATTAGTTAAACTAATTACCCCTGCTGACACTGACAGTGGGCCCCGTGGCTATTAATTTGATTAGTTAGAATTAATTAACTCTGTTAGTCACTTGTGTCACTGACGTGTGGACCCCGCTGGTCAGGTTTGACCCGGACCAGCCCCTGTTGACCTGCTGACGTCATGCAAACGTCATGCTGACGCAATAATTCCTTTCTGGGATTTAAATAAATCTTAAATAATTTAATATTTTCAGAAAATGTCCAAAACTTCTAAAAATCATATAAAATCAACCGTAACTCCAAATTAAATAATTTATATATGAAAAATGATCAGAAAAATCCAATCTATCCATCTGTATCATTTTCATGCATGTTAGAACAACTTGTGACTACTGTTTTGGACAAAGCAAATAAATGGCATTTAAACTCTCACATATGGAGTTTGAATTTGAATCTTGTATTCAAACCAACCCCATTTAACTTGCTGCTAGTTGCATTAGCTCAAAACACACTCATATTGCCATGTCATGAGCATGCATCATATTGTGCATTGCATCGATTGTATTTCTTCTCTGTTGCCGGTATCTGTCCCCTCTCGGTAGACGATGTTCCGACGATGTGATCGTTGACACTGATGAAGACTCAATGCTATCTTTAGAAGTGCCAGGCAAGCAAAACCCCCTTGTTCATTCCAATACAATCCTACTCTCTCGCCCTGCTCTCTTTTACTGCATTAGGACAACAACGAGTCATTTGTTACTTGCTGCGGTAGCTGAACCCCTTTATCCTCTGCATGACCTGTCATTGCCACAGTAAATAGATGAAACCCACTAGTATGAGTAGGAGTTGTTTGAGCCCTGTTGTGCCTACTCATTCATGCTTGGTTGTCATGCCTGCTACTGCTTAGAGTTGAGTCAGGTCTGATTCATCGGGGAATCAGAGGTGTGTGAACATGTCCTATTGTGTGTGAGCTAAGTGTGCGAACACGATTTGGTAAAGGTAGCGGTGAGAGGCCATGTAGGAGTACATGGTGGGTTGTCTCATTGCAGCCGTCCTTAGGAACTGAGTTCTGTGTTTGTAATCCATGAAACAGCTACTACCACGCATTGGGCCCGAAAACAATGGATCCTCTCGGCTTCTTAATCACCCTTGTCCTCTGTCCAGGAGTTGCAAGTAGTTTCTGGTGTTTGTAGTATGCTGGAGGCCGTGCGCAGCGCTGATCGTAGGGGTGGGCTGTGATGCGGTAGGCACGTGGCCGGGTAAACCGGGCGCCCGTTTGGTGTCACGAAACCCTGTTCACATCGTTTGGGGCTGTGAGCGAAACTCCGGCCGGATCTCCTCATGGATGGAACCCGAATAGGCGATAAACCTGGACTAGAGACTTGAGTGTTTAGGTAGGCCGTGGCCGACACCCGCGTTGGGCTTCCGCTTGAAGGTTGCCGAGTACATGTCGTGTAAACGGCGGTAAGTGGTGAGAGCGTGTGTGAAGAAGTACACCCCTGCAGGGTTAACATCATCTATTCGAATAGCCGTGTCCGCGGAAAAGGACTTCTGGGTTGCCTGTACAGTTCATAGACAAGTGAAAGTGGATACTCTAAAATACGCAAGATAAGCGTGAGTGCTATGGATGGTGTTCTCGTAGGGAGACGAGAGCGGATCCATAGTGGTGTATTGATATGGTGAATATGTGGACTCGTGTGCGCCACCTCAAAAGACTTACATTGCAGTCGTAGTTCAGGTTAGCCACCGAGTCAAAGCTGGCTTGCTGCAGTTAAACTCCACCATCGCCTTGTTGATAATGATGCATATGTAGTTAGATCTGATGTAAGTCTTGCTGGGTACATTTGTACTCACGTTGCTTAATTTATGTTTTTGTAGAGAGACTTCAGTCTCGCTAGTAGTACCGCGTGGACTTCGACGTTTAGCTTGTTACCTCAGCTACGATCTTGTGCCCTCAGCAGGATCTGGTAGTTAGTCAGGCTTCTCAGCCTTTTTCATTTGTAGATGTCTGTACTCAGACATGTTAAGCTTCCGCTTGTGTTTTGACTTGTATGCTCTGAGTGTTGGGTCATGAGACCCATGTTTGTAATATTTCGCTCCTTGGAGCCTGTTGATTAAATACTTGAGTCGTAGAGTCATGTTGTGATGCCATGTTGTATTTGCACATATCGAGCATATTGTGTGTATGTTATTGAAATGCTTGGTATGTGTGGGATCTGACTATCTAGTTGTTTATCCTTAGTAGCCTCTCTTACCGGGAAATGTCTCCTAGTGTTTCCACTAAGCCATGGTAGCTTGCTACTGCTCCGGAACACTTAGGCTGGCCGGCATGTGTCCTTCTTCGTTCCTGTGTCTGTCCCTTCGGGGAAATGTCACGCGATGAATACTGGAGTCCTGTTAGCCCGCTATAGCCCGGTTCACCGGAGTCCTGCTAGCCCAGTGCTACAGCCTGGATTCACTCGCTGATGACCGACATGTTCGATGTTGGGTCATGGATGCCTGTCCCTGTAAGTTTGTGCCACTTTGGGTTTACGACTAGCCATGTCAGCCCGGGCTCCTTATCATATGGATGCTAGCGACACTATCATATACGTGTGCCAAAAGACGCAAACGGTCCCGGGCAAAGGTAAGGTGACACCCGTGGGAATACCGTGCGTGAGGCCGCAAAGTGATATGAGGTGTTACATGCTAGATCAATGTGGCATTGAGTCGGGGTCCTGACAGCTTTGGTATCAGAGCTTGACTGCCTGTAGGATTACCAAGCCAAACTGGTCGAAGTTGAGTCTAGAAATTCTTTAGTTATATAAGGGAATTGATTGTGGGATGGAACGTAAGGCTCTTTTTACTCCTTATACCTTATGCCCTTCTGATCTGAGTCATCTTATCTTTCCTACGGGGTTAAGGAACTAGGCTTTCTCTTCTTTCTATTAGGATCACGTGTTACTAATCCGTAGATTTATAGATTGTTGGATTTAAGCTTGAGTTCAGTTCCTACGACTTCTGTATGTTAACTGTTGATCTCGAAACCTTGATATTGTGCTTCTGAGTGGCTATGCCACCATTTCTGTAGTATGTCTCCAAACTTTTTGAGCATTTACAGCCGTTATGTTGTCCGAGTCATCCCAGGTTTCTAAATAGTCTGATGCATTTGCAAATCCCTTCTTCCCGTTCCCGATGTCCTTTTGGTCAGATTAATCACACAAATTAGTGAATTGATGTACTCTATTGCCTCAACGTATATGTTGGAGCTATGATTATGACCTAGATGTCTAGAGTATCACCTAGTAATCTAGCCATGATTTGTGTCCCAGCGTGATGATTCTGGCCATCATTCTCGTAAGCATCCCGTGATGCCACTTAGTTAGTAGGCATTTCACTTCTGGGTTTTGAACCCGAGATTCACCCTACTTACTTCATGTTGATGGTGTTTGCTAGTCCCTTTAGGATACTAGTATCCTTTGCGATAGTCCTCAAGGTCCATGGTATTTCCTTCTTCCAAATACTATGAACCGTTTATGGCAGAAGTTCTTTGAACCAAAAGATCACAACCAGAGCTCTTGATGAGTTCTTGATTCTATGCTGTGACTCTGCCAGTTCTACCTTTCCGCATGGATTGTCCGGGAGAAATATGTCGAACTCGTTCGAGATGCTAATCCATGCATCCACAACTCAGGAAATCATATGTTCTTTTGAGTTGTCCCTCTGTAGTTGTATTTTGATCCTTGTCTATCAGTTGATAGTCAAGTTGATGTCGTGCATTCGTGTTCACCGATGCTCATTATTCTTGTGGTCCGTCAAGCCGTTCTAGTTCAGAATGACTAGGAGAAACAAACTCCGGTACCTCATCCATATCCAGGATTGGGTCAAAGCAGTTGTGTTCCGTAGATCAAATACTAATCCAGCTTTTGTTCTGTTCTACCTTGGAGTATCACCATCTTTATATTAAGGTTATCATGGGAATTGCACACCATCCGATGAACTCTTGATACAGTGATACTTCTCGCCATCGACAGTCATTCCTTGGTTCCCGTGTTATTATAACCGGAACTCCGACAAGTGAATCGTGATGTGTGAAATCTATACTCCTAGCAACTCTGTTGTTTGGTAGTTAATGGACAATAATTTCATTCTTAGTGTGTTGGTTCTTGAATCATCATTCTAAGACTGATTGTGCTACCTAGTCCTTATTTCCTGGTGCACCCTTCGATCAATGAGTTAGGGTTTTGGGAATCCCTCGCTCTTTTGATCATATCGTCTTGCCCTGAAAAGCAAGATTGTTCTCGAGCTTAGTAACATACCGGTGGTTCATGATATTCCGAATTTCTTCTCGGAAGTATCACCAGGTTGTCGCCTGACCGCTATGTTGATCACGTGATCAAGTTGGTTTATTCCTGTAAACCACCAGTTCTCCAAGAATCCGTGTTGGATACCCCTGAGCTAGTTGGTTAAGCTAAACAACAACTTGGAGAGCTGGAAGATAAAGGCTTCTCCGACTTAGTTCATATTAAGGGATATCTTGTATGTATGTTGAAGAAAGATGATGTCTTCATCGATTGGTCCCTGTGATCAGTTGTTGGACCTATTATCTTGTTAAAACTTTGATTTGAGTGTGGGCTATTCTCAAATCAAATCAGAACCAACGATGTTCGTAATGTTGTCTTACTCGTGGTTGACTCCTCGAGCATACACCATTATATCTTATGGGTCTGACCAATGCTATCACCTGTTCACATAATTAGGGAATTCCATCTTCATGGAAATCTCGATGATTTGTTGTTGAGCCCATCAACATCATTTTATCTTCTCCAAGATCTTGTTGGACAATAAGTTAGTGTTGGAAACTTTTGAAAGCATTTTCTTCATGCTAGCTCATGAAGTATTTGTTTGATGAAAGGAGTGACTTCCTCTTATACACGTGCATTTGGTGAAAGTTGCCGCCATGAATTTGAGAAAGTTAGTTTTGCTTCCTCTGGAATCATCGCAAGTCAGTCATGCACACGTGCGAAGTATTCTGTGGTCTGGAGACTTGCAACCTCCACTCCATATGTATTCCGTAGCACCCCAAGCCACTAATTGATTTGTTCAAGGAGAAGGAGTTCCTTCATAAGAGCTAATCCAGACTTATGAAAGAACTTCGATATCCTCAATGATGGTTCCCTACCAGAACTCGGTAGTGTTTTATTGTAAGACTACCATGTGATCATGTTTGCCTGGAACAGCGTGTTCACACGTGTGTAGCAGAACCAGCTCATGCTTTGGAGCTTGCTATCGTAGTTCATTTCCCGAGAATCTCGCAACGTTATCTCGTCGAATTGTGTTGCAAACTTTCATTTTTCTTCCTAGACTCGATGAGTCTGGAATATCCTGACACCAACCAGATCTGAATCTCAGGCAGATATGATGGTTGGAACATTTCCCAAGAACTATAATATTGGTCCCTCGATAACCGGTAAGGTGGATGTCGTGGCCAACACACCCAGCCGGAAGACCCATTATTATAGTATCTTGATTGAGGAAGTTGGCCACCTCCCCATAAGGATTTCGCAGGATTTACTCCCTAGTCGTTCCTTGTGGATTTTTGTGTTCCCGAAGTCCGACCTTTTACTTGATGTTCTAGATATCAAACCATAATTATTTATGGATTACGCTAGCACATCAAGGAGAACATTAGAAGCGGAGTGCTAAATGTCTCTCGGTCGATCATCCAGATTTTGTTTCCTTGGCCTCGCTAAGGTGAAATCTGAGAAGGTGTTATCCTCCTTTGCATTTGCATCTTCCATCGGTATTCATCATGGTAGTATGTTGTGTTGCCAGGATCCTTGACACGGATGTTGGTAAAACCTTGATGAATATGGAAATGCTCAAGTTCTTGAGAGCACGCGCAAGCGCTAGGTGTTATCATCAGCACTAACTGGGTTTGCTCTCAACTTCCTCGGTTAGGTTATAACTTCTCAAACAGTGGACTCACTCTCTACTGTTGAGCTTCTTCCCAGTTACTAAAATCATGCCTTGTGTTGTTTTCAACAAGGTAATCCACATTATCCATTCTAGCCGAGTGTGTCGTTCTCCTGAACTCTATCAAACGATCGTTCGTAATTTGCCCTAGGTTGGTATAAAGAGTTTCAATGATCTCTGAATTAAAGGTAATTCTTTTTGCCACTTAAGGTAATAATCTACGAATCACCCTCCTCCAGGATGTCCCGCTGTGGCGTCATGGAAACTCAACTCCTCGCTACGTTGACAACCGTTCACCACCCTTTTAAACGTGGAATTGTTGTCTACCTAGTGAACCCTCGTCATTTGTTCCACTCCATCCCTCTAGATGTGTGTTTTGTGTCTCAGCTCGGGTGGTGTTACTATGCCTCATTCTGCGAGTTGATCCTAAGTTGTTCGATCTTCGAGAAGATCGATCCTTCTAGAGTCTCCTTCTCCTCTCGTGGTCGTGTTGGCTGGAGTTCTCAGAGCAAGACGACAAGACAAAGATGGTGATTGAATCAACGTTCATTTGAAGTGCAACCTGGATCGTGAAGATTATACTAGTTTGCGTTTCCCCTTCATCTTACCCTACGCTTGAATCTCGAGACGAGATTCTTGTTTAGTGGGGGTGAGTTGTCACATCCCTAGCTTCTGGTGCTGCCTAGTGTTTGCATCATGTTTAACTTTTTGAAACTTGAACTGAGGAAATTTGGAAGCCTCAAAAACTTAAATAAAAGAAGGGCAAAAACCCTAAAATCTCATTCATTGTTCCAAAATGCTCTTCTTAAATGTTTGATAATTTTTGGCAAGGGTTCTGGTCCCAACCAAAATATTGAACATTTTTAAGGACTTAATCTTGGGACTTTGAATTTAAATCATTAGCTATTTGAATTTGAATTATATTCATATAATTAGAATATAATTTCAAATACCCCTGAAATATTTTATGTGCTTTTGGAAAAGTCCATCTAGCAAAATAAAAATATTCAGAGGAATTTTTGGCATTGTTTGAATTATTTTAAATTCAAAACAGTGGCAAAACAAATTTAAAAAAATAAAACAAACAGAAAATAAAACAGAGCACTTACCTGGCGCTCACCTCGCAGCCCACCTGGTGGCCAACAGGACCGGCCCAGCGCGGCCCAGCCCACCTCCTCCTGTCGTCTTCCCCGCCCCAGTAGGCAGCGCGCATGGCCGACGGGCGCCGACGCTGCCTCGGCCACCTCCTGCTTCCCCGGCCACCTCCTGCTTCCACCGCGACGCCACGGCCCTTCTAGCATCGCCACGCAGCCCCCTGGTCCCTCTCGCTCACTCCCTCGAGCTCATCCCCCTCCTTTGTTCTCTCTCTCGCACGCAGCCACCGAACCCACCCGCCGCCGCCGTTCATTGCCGCTGTGGCCACAGCCACTGCCTCGCCCCGCCGATGCTCTCAGAGGCGCCGCCGCCACCTACTCTCCCTCCTCTCCGAGCTACACGAGCCAGGACGGCCCCAAGACGACGCTTGCGGCCTTCTTCTCCGACCACGGCCGCCGGATGCCGCCGTCCGATTCGCCGTCTCCACCGCCTCCCCGAGCACGCCGACCTTCTCTTCGAACTCACCGTGAGCCCCTGTCCATTTCCCCTCTCTCCCCGTGCCCGTCCGCGCCTTCTAACCATCGTGGCTGTCGGAGCCGACAGTTCCTCGCCGCCGGCGATGATGCAGACGAGGCTAGAGCCACCGTAGCTAACTCCCGAGCACGGCAACGTGCTCAGCACTCTTCCAGGAGCCGGGCGCGCCCACCCATGCGACCTGCCGTGCCCCCTAGCGCCAACCCCGACCTCGCCCGTGCTCCGGCCGCCGCCTTGTTCGCCACCGTCGCCAAGTCCGACCTCCCCAGCACGAACGGATGCCACGATTCGATGCGCGCGAGCCTGGGCATCCCGTAGAGCCCCTCCGCCGCTCTTTTGGTCATCGGAGGGCGAATCCCGACGCTCTCCGCCGTCCCTGGCCTCGCCGGCGACGAGCCTCGGGTCAACTCCGGTGAGTTTGACCCGGGTTTGACCCCAGTTTGACTCCCCCTGACTCAATGACAAGTGGGGCCCAGCTCTGTTAGTTAATTAGGATTAGTACTAATTGAATTAGTTAAACTAATTACCCCTGCTGACACTGACAGTGGGCCCCGTGGCTATTAATTTGATTAGTTAGAATTAATTAACTCTGTTAGTCACTTGTGTCACTGACGTGTGGACCCCGCTTGTCAGGTTTGACCCGGACCAGCCCCTGTTGACTTGCTGACATCATGCCAACGTCATGCTGACGCAATAATTCCTTTCTGGGATTTAAATAAATCTTAAATGATTTAATATTTTCAGAAAATGTCCAAAACTTCTAAAAATCATATAAAATCAACCGTAACTCCAAATTAAATAATTTATATATGAAAAATGATCAGAAAAATCCAATCTATCCATCTGTATCATTTTCATGCATGTTAGAACAACTTGTGACTACTGTTTTGGACAAAGAAAATAAATGGCATTTAAACTCTCACATATGGAGTTTGAATTTGAATCTTGTATTCAAACCAACCCCATTTAACTTGCTGCTAGTTGCATTAGCTCAAAACACACTCATATTGCCATGTCATGAGCATGCATCATATTGTGCATTGCATTGATTGTATTTCTTCTCTGTTGCCGGTATCTGTCCCCTCTCGGTAGACGATGTTCCGACGATGTGATCGTTGACACTGATGAAGACTCAATGCTATCTTCAGAAGTGCCAGGCAAGCAAAACCCCCTTGTTCATTCCGATACAATCCTACTCTCTCGCCCTGCTCTCTTTTACTGCATTAGGACAACAACGAGTCATTTGTTACTTGCTGCGGTAGCTGAACCCCTTTATCCTCTGCATGACCTGTAATTGCCACAGTAAATAGATGAAACCCACTAGTATGAGTAGGAGTTGTTTGAGCCCTGTTGTGCCTACTCATTCATGCTTGGTTGTCATGCCTGCTACTGCTTAGAGTTGAGTCAGGTCTGATTCATCGGGGAATCAGAGGTGTGTGAACATGTCCTACTGTGTGTGAGCTAAGTGTGCGAACACGATTTGGTAAAGGTAGCGGTGAGAGGCCATGTAGGAGTACATGGTGGGTTGTCTCATTGCAGCCATCCTTAGGAACCGAGTTCTGTGTTTGTGATCCATGAAACAGCTACTACCACGCATTGGGCCCGAAACCAATGGACCCTCTCGGCTTCTTAATCACCCTTGTCCTCTGTCCAGGAGTTGCAAGTAGTTTCTGGTGTTTGTAGTATGCTGGAGGCCGTGCGCAGCGCTGACCGTAGGGGTGGGCTGTGATGCGGTAGGCACGTGGCCGGGTAAACCGGGCGCCCGTTTGGTGTCACGGAACCCTGTTCACATCGTTTGGGGCTGTGAGCGAAACTCCGGTCGGATCTCCTCATGGATGGAACCCGAATAGGCGATAAACCTAGACTAGAGACTTGAGTGTTTAGGTAGGCCGTGGCCGACACCCTCGTTGGGCTTCCGATTGAAGGTTGCCGAGTACATGTCGTGTAAACGGCGGTAAGTGGTGAGAGCGTGTGTGAAGAAGTACACCCCTGCAGGGTTAACATCATCTATTCGAATAGCCGTGTCCGCGGAAAAGGACTTCTGGGTTGCCTGTACAGTTCATAGACAAGTGAAAGTGGATACTCTAAAATACGCAAGATAAGCGTGAGTGCTATGGATGGCGTTCTCGTAGGGAGACGAGAGCGGATCCATAGTGGTGTATTGATATGGTGAATATGTGGACTTGTGTGCGCCACCTCAAAAGAGTTACATTGCAGTCGTAGTTCAGGTTAGCCACCGAGTCAAAGCTGGCTTGCTGCAGTTAAACTCCACCATCCCCTTGTTGATAATGATGCATATGTAGTTAGATCTGATGTAAGTCTTTCTGGGTACATTTGTACTCACGTTGCTTAATTTATGTTTTTGCAGAGAGACTTCAGTCTCGCTAGTAGTACCGCGTGGACTTCGACGTTTAGCTTGTTACCTCAGCTATGATCTTGTGCCCTCAGCAGGATCTGGTAGTTAGTCAGGCTTCTCAGCCTTTTTCATTTGTAGATGTTTGTACTCAGACATGTTAAGCTTCTGCTTGTGTTTTGACTTGTATGCTCTGAGTGTTGGGTCATGAGTCCCATGTTTGTAATATGTCGCTCCTCGGAGCCTGTTGATTAAATACTTGAATCGTAGAGTCATGTTGTGATGCCATGTTGTATTTGCACATATCGAGCATATTGTGTGTATGTTATTGAAATGCTTGGTATGTGTGGGATCTGACTATCTAGTTGTTTATCCTTAGTAGCCTCTCTTACCGGGAAATGTCTCCTAGTGTTTCCACTGAGCCATGGTAGCTTGCTACTGCTCCGGAACACTTAGGCTGGCCGGCATGTGTCCTTCGTTCCTGTGTCTGTCCCTTCGGGGAAATGTCACGCGATGAATACCGGAGTCCTGTTAGCCCGCTACAGCCCGGTTCACCGGAGTCCTGCTAGCCCAGTGCTACAGCCTGGATTCACTCGCTGATGACCAACACGTTCGATGTTGGGTCATGGATGCCTGTCCCTGTAAGTTTGTGCCACTTTGGGTTTACGACTAGCCATGTCAGCCTGGGCTCCTTATCATATGGATGCTAGCGACACTATCATATACATGTGCCAAAAGACGCAAATGGTCCCGGGCAAAGGTAAGGTGACACCCGTGGGAATACCGTGCGTGAGGCCGCAAAGTGATATGAGGTGTTACATGCTAGATCGATGTGGCATTGAGTCGGGGTCCTGACAGAGGGCCCCGAGATACCTCTCCGATACTCGGAGTGACAAATCCTAATCTCGATCTATGCCAACTCAACAAACACCTTCAGAGACACCTGTAGAGCATCTTTATAATCACCCAGTTACGCTGTGATGTTTGATAGCACACAAAGTGTTCCTTCGGTATTCGGGAGTTGCATAATCTCATAGTGAGAGGAACATGTATAAGTCATCAAGAAAGCAATAGCAATAAAACTAAACAATCATTATGCTAAGCTAATGGATGGGTCTTTTCCATCACATCATTCTCTAATGATGTGATCCCGTTCATCAAATGACAACACGTGTCTATGGTCAGGAGACTTAACCATCTTTGATTAACGATCTAGTCAAGTAGAGGCATACTAGGGACACTCTGTTTGTCTATATATTCACACATGTACTAAGTTTCCGGTTAATACAATTCTAGCATGAATAATAAACATTTATCATGATATAAGGAAATATAAATAACAACTTTATTATTTCCTCTAGGGAATATTTCCTTTAGTCTCCCACTTGCACTAGAGTCAATAATCTAGAGTACATAGTAATGATTCTAACACCCATGGAGTCTTGGTGCTGATCATGTTTTGCTCGTGGAAGAGGCTTAGTCAATGGGTCTGCAACATTCAGATCCGTATGTATTTTGCAAATCTCTATGTCTCCCTCCTTGACTTGATCGCGGATGGAATTGAAGCGTCTCTTGATGTGTTTGGTTCTCTTGTGAAATCTGGATTCCTTCGCCAAGGCTATTGCTCCAGTATTGTCACAAAAGATTTTCATTGGACCCGATGCACTAGGTATTACACCTAGATCGGATATGAACTCGTTCATCCAGACTTCTTCATTTGTTGCTTCCGAAGCAGCTATGTACTCCGCTTCACACGTAGATCCTACCATGATGCTTTGCTTTGAACTGCACCAACTGACAGCTCCACCATTCAATATAAATACGTATCCGGTTTGTGACTTAGAGTCATCCAGATTAGTGTCAACGCTTGCATCGACGTAACCATTTACGACGAGCTCTTTGTCACCTCCATAAACGAGAAACATATCCTTAGTCCTTTTTAGGTATTTTAGGATGTTCTTGACTGCTGTCCAGTACCCACTCCTGGATTACTTTGGTACCTCCCTACACTAATAGAAAGGCACAAATCAGGTCTGGTACACATCATTGTATACATGATACAACCTATGGTTGAGGCATAGGGAATGACTTTCATTTTCTCTCTATCTTCTACAGTGGTCGGGCATTGAGTCTGACTCAACTTCACACCTTGTAACACAGGCAAGGAGCCTTTCTTTGACTGATCTATTTTGAACTTCTTCAAAACTTTATCAAGGTATGTGCTTTGTGAAAGTCCAATTAAGCGTCTTGATCTATCTCTATAGATCTTGATGCCCAATATATAAGCAGCTTCACCGAGGTCTTTCATTGCAAAATTCTTATTCAAGTATCCTTTTATGCTATCCAGAAATTTCGTATCATTTCTGATCAACAATATGTCATCCACATATAATATCCCGAATGCTACAGAGCTCCCACTCACTTTCTTGTAAATACAGGCTTCTCCAAAAGTCTGTATAAAACCATATGCTTTGATCACACTATATATCAAAGCGTATATTCCAACTCCGAGAGGCTTGCACCAGTCCATAAATGGATCGCTAGAGCTTGCACACTTTGTTAGCACCTTTGGACCAACAAAACCTTCTAGTTGCCTCATATACAACTCTTCTTTAAGATATCCATTAAGGAATGCAGTTTTGACATCCATTTGCCAGATTTATAATCATAAAATGCAGCAATTGCTAACATGATTCGGACAGACTTAAGCATCGCTACGGGTGAGAAGGTCTCATCGTAGTCAACCCCTTGAACTTGTCGAAAACCTTTCGCAACAAGTCGAGCTTTGTAGACAGTAATATTACCGTCAGCATCAGTCTTCTTCTTGAAGATCCATTTATTCTCTATTGCTTGTCGATCATCGGGCAAGTCAACCAAAGCCCACACTTTATTCTCATACATGGATCCCACCTCAGATTTCATGGCCTCAAGCCATTTCATGAAATCTGGGCTCATCATCGATTCCTCATAGTTCATAGGTTCGTCATGGTCAAGTAACATGAGCTCCAGAACAGGATTACCGTACCACTCTGGTGCGGACCTTACTCTGTTTGACCTATGAGGTTTGGTAATAACTTGATCTAAAGTTTCATGATCATGATCATTAGCTTCCTCACTAATTGGTGTAGGAATCACTGGAACTGATTTCTGCGATGAACTACTTTCCAATTCGGGAGCAGGTACAATTACCTCATCAAGTTATACTTTCCTCCCACTCACTTCTTTCGAGAGAAACTCCTTCTCTACAAAGGATCCATTCTTAGCAACGAATATCTTGCCTTCGGATATGTGATAGAAGGTGTACCCAACAGTTTCCTTTGGGTATCCTATGAAGACACATTTCTCCGATTTGGGTTCGAGCTTATCAGGTTGAAGCTTTTACACATAAGCATCGCAGCCCCAAACTTTAAGAAACGACAGCTTAGGTTTCTTGCCAACCCACAATTCATATGGTGTCATCTGAACGGATTTAGATGGTGCCCTATTTAACATGAATGCAACCGTCTCTAAAGCATAACCCCAAAATGATAGCGGTAAATCGGTAAGAGACATCATAGATCGCACCATATCTAATAAACTACGGTTACGACGTTCGGACACACCATTACGCTGTGGTGTTCCAGGTGGCGTGAGTTGCCAAACTATTCCACATTGTTTCAAATGAAGACCAAACTCATAACTCAAATATTCACCTCCATAATCAGATCGTAGAAACTTTATTTTCTTGTTACGATGATTTTCCACTTCACTCTGAAATTCTTTGAACTTTTCAAATGTTTCAGACTTATGTTTTATTAAGTAGATGTACCCATATATTCTCAAATCACCCGTCAAGGTCAGAAATAACGATACCCGCCGCAAGCCTCAACACTCATCGGACCGCATACATCAGTAGGTATTATTTCCAGTAAGTCAGTTGCTCGCTCCATTGTTCCAGAGAACGGAGTCTTAGTCATCTTGCCCATGAGGCATGGTTCACAAGAATCAAGTGATTCCAAAAGCCCATCAGGATGAGTTTCTTCATGTGCTTTACACCAATATGACCTAAACATCAGTGCCACAAATAAGTTGCACTATCATTATTAACCTTGCATCTTTTGGCTTCAATATTATGAATATCTGTATCACTACAATCAAGATTCAACAAAAATACACCACTCATCAAGGGTGCATGACCATAAAAGATATTACTCATATAAATAGAACAACCATTACTCTCTGATTTAAATAAATAACCGTCTCGCATCAAACAAGATCCAGATATAATGTTCATGCTTAACGCTGGCACCAAATAACAATTATTCAGGTCTAAAACTAATCCCGAAGATAGATGTAGAGGTAGCGTGCCAACGGCGATCACATCGACTTTGGAACCATTTCCCACGCGCATTGTCACCTCGTCCTTAGCCAATCTTCGTTTAATCCGTAGCCCTTGTTTCGAGTTGCAAATATGAGCAACAGAACCAGTATCAAATACCCAGGCGCTACTACGAGCATTAGTAAGGTACACATTAATAACATGTATATCAAATATACCTTTCACTTTGCCATCCTTCTTATCCGCCAAATACTTGGGGCAGTTCCGCTTCCAGTGACCAGTCCCTTTGCAGTAGAAGCACTCAGTCTCGGGCTTGCTTGTCATTCTTCACTTGAGCAGCAACTTGCTTGTCATTCTTCTTGAAGTTCCCCTTCTTCCCTTTGCCCTTTTTCTTGAAACTAGTGGTCTTGTTAACCATCAACACTTGATGATCCTTCTTGATTTCTACCTCCACAGCCTTTAGCATCGCGAAGAGCTCGGGAATTGTCTTATCCATCCCTTGCATATTATAGTTCATCATGAAGCTTTTATAGCTTGGTGGCAGTGATTGAAGAACTATGTCAATGACACTATCATCAGGAAGATTAACTCCCAGTTGAGTCAAGTCGTTGTCGTACCCAGACATTCTGAGTATATGTTCTCTGACAGAACTATTCTCCTCCATCTTGCAGCTATAGAACTTATTGGAGACTTCATATCTCTCAATTCGGGCATTTGCTTGAAATATTAAATTCAACTCCTGGAACATCTGATATGCTCCATGACGTTCAGAACGTCGTTGAAGTCCCGATTCTAAGCCGTAAAGCATGGCACACTGAACTATCGAGTAGTCATCAGCTTTGCTCTGCCAGACATTCATAACGTCCGCAGTTTCTCCTGCAGCGGGTCTTGCACCTAGCGGTGCTTCCAGGACGTAATTCTTCTGGGCAGCAATGAGGATAATCCTCAACTTACGGACCCTGTCCGTGTAATTTCTACCATCATCTTTGAACTTAGCTTTCTCTAGGAACGCATTAAAATACAAAGGAATGGTAGCACGGGCCATTGATCTATAACAACATAGACATGCAAAAACTATCAGGTACTAAGTTCATGATAAATTAAAGTTCAATTAATCATATTACTTAAGAACTCCCACTTAGATAGACATCCCTCTAGTCATCTAATTGATCATGTGATCCATATCAACTAAACCATGTCCGATCATCATGTGAGATGGAGTAGTTTTCAATGGTGAACATCACTATGTTGATCATATCTACTATATGATTCGCGTTCGACCTTTTGATCTCAGTGTTACGACACCATATCAGCATATGCTAGGCTCGTCAAGTTTAACCCGAGTATTCTGCGTGTGCAAAACTGGCTTGCACCTGTTGCATGTGAACATAGAGCTTATCACACCTGATCATCACGTGGTGTCTCGGCACGACGAACTGTGGCAACAGTGCGTACTCAGGGAGAACACTTATACCTTGAAATTTAGTGAGGAATCATCTTATAATGCTACCGCCGTACTAAGCAAAATAAGATGCATAAAAGATAAACATCACATGCAATCAAAATATGTGACATGATATGGTCATCATCATCTTGTGCCTTTTGATCTCCATCTCCAAAGCACCATCATGATCTCCATCGTCACCGGCTTGACACCTTGATCTCCATCGTAGCATCGTTGTCGCCTCGCCAACTATTGCTTCTACGACTATCGCTACCGCATAGTGATAAAGTAAAGCAATTACATGGCGATTGCATTTCATACAATAAAGCGACAACCATAAGGCTCCTGCCAGTTGCCGATAACGGTTACAAAACATGATCATCTCATACAACAATTTATGTCTCATCACGTCTTGACCATATCACATCACAACATGCCCTACAATAACAAGTTAGACGTCCTCTACTTTGTTGTTGCAAGTTTTACGTGGCTGCTACGCGCTTCTAGCAAGAACCGTTCTTACCTACGCATCAAAACCACAATGATTTTTTGTCAAGTGTGTTGTTTTAACCTTTAACAAGGACTGACAGTAGTCAAACTCGATTCACCTAAAGTTGGAGAAACTGGCACCCGCTAGCCACCTGTGTGCAAAGCACGTCGGTAGAATCGGTCTCATGAACGCGGTCATGTAATGTCGGTCCAGGCCGCTTCATCCAATAATACCGCCGAATCAAAGTAATACGTTGGTGGTAAGCAGTATGACTATTATTGCCCACAACTCTTTGTGTTCCACTCGTGCATATAACATCTATTCATAGACCTGACTTGGACGCCACTTTTGGGGAACGTAGTATTTCAAAAAATTCCTACGATCACACAAGATCTATCTATGAGAAGCATAGCAACGAGCGGGGAGAGTGTGTCCACGTACCCTCGTAGACCGAAAGAGGAAGCGTTTAGTAATGCGGTTGGTGTAGTCGAACGTATTCATGACCCAACCAACCCAAGCACCGAACTTACGACACCTCCGTGTTCAGCACTCGTTCAGCATGATGATGTCTCTCGAGCTCTTGATCCAGTTGAGGCCGAGGGAGAGTTCCGTCAGCAGGACGACGTGGTGACGGTGATGATGAAGTTACCGGCGTAGGGCTTCGCCTAAGCACCAGGACGATATGACCGAGGTGTTTATCTATGGGGGGGGGGCACCGCACACCGCTAAGAGAAGACCTGTGTGTCTTTGGGGTGCCCCCTCCCACGTATATAAAGGAGGGGGGAGTAGGTGGCCGGCCCAAGGGGGGCGCGCCAGGTGTGGGGAGTCCTACTAGGACTCCCTAGTCCAAGTAGGATTCCCTCTCCTTTTTCCTTTTTCCGGAGAAGCAAAGAGGGAAGAGAGAAGGAGTAGGAGAGGGAAAGGGGAGCGCCGCCCCCACACCTTGTCCAATTCGTATTGCAAAGGGGGGTGCGCGCCACCTCCTGGCCGGCCCTCTCTCTTCTCCACTAAGGCCCATGATGGCCCATTAACTTCCCGGGGGGTTCCGTTAACCCCCGGTTCTCCAAAACTTATCCGAAACTTCCCGAAACCATTTCGGTGTCCGAATATAACCTTCCAATATATGAATCTTTACCTCTCGACCATTTCGAGACTCCTCGTCATGTCTGTGATATCATCCGGGACTCCGTACAAACTTCGGTCATCAAATCACATAACTCATAATACAAATCGTCATCGAACGTTAAGCGTGCGAACCCTACAGGTTCGAGAACTATGTATACATGACCGAGACACATCTCCGGTCAATAACCAATAGCGGAACCTGGATGCTCATTGCCTCCTACATATTCTACGAAGATCTTTATCGGTCAAACCGCATAACAACATATGTTGTTCCCTTTGTCATCGGTATGTTACTTGCCCGAGATTCGATCGTCGGTATCCTCATACCTAGTTCAATCTCGTTACCGGCAAGTCTCTTTACTCGTTCCGTAATGCATCATCTCGTAACTAACTCATTAGTCAAATTGCTTGCAAGACTTATAGTGATGTTCATTACCGAGAGGGCCCCGAGATACCTCTCCGATACTCGGAGTGACAAACCCTAATCTCGATCTATGCCAACTCAACAAACACCTTCGGAGACACCTGTAGAGCATCTTTATAATCACCCAGTTATGTTGTGAAGTTTGATATCAGACAAAGTTTTATAATCACTCCAGTTTTTCGGGAGTTGCATAATCTCATAGTCAGAGGAACATGTATAAGTCATGAAGAAAGCAATAGCAATAAAAACTAAACAATCATTATGCTAAGCTAATGGATGGGTCTTGTCCATCACACGAACCGGGACCAATGGTTGTGGGCTAGGAGCGAGGACCATTGGTCCCGGTTCATGGCTGGAATCGGGACCAAAGGGGCCAGATGAACCGGCACCAATGTAAATTCCTCCTATTTGTGCTCATCCCACGTACGTACACCGTTTCCATTCCACAGCTGTAAAAGTTCTTCAACTAATGGCCTTAGGTACACATCAATGTCGTTGCCGGGTTGCTTAGGGCCTTGGATGAGAACTGACATCATAATGAACTTCCACTTCATGCACATCCAAAGAGGAAGGTTATACATACATAGAGTCACGGGCCAGGTGCTGTGATTGCTGCTCTGCTCCCCGAAAGGATTAATGCCATCCGCGCTTAAAGCAAACCATACGTTCCTTGGCTCACTTGCAAACTCATCCCAGTACTTTCTCTCGATTTTTCTCCACTGCGACCCGTCAGCGGGTGCTCTCAACTTCCCGTCTTTCTTACGGTCCTCACTGTGCCATCGCATCAACTTGGCATGTTCTCCGTTTCTGAACAGACGTTTCAACCGTGGTATTATATGAGCATACCACATCACCTTCGCAGGAACCCTCTTCCTGGGGGGCTCGCCGTCAACATCACCAGGGTCATCTCATCTAATCTTATACCATAATTCACCGCATACCGGGCATGTGTTCTGATCCTTGTATGCACCGCGGTAGAGAATGCAGTCATTAGGGCATGCATGTATCTTCTGCACCTCCAATCCTAGAGGGCATACGACCTTCTTTGCTGCGTATGTACTGTCAGGCAATTCGTTATCCTTTGGAAGCTTCTTCTTCAATATTTTCAGTAGCTTCTCAAATCCTTTGTCAGGCACAACATTCTCTGCCTTCCACTGCAGCAATTCCAGTACGGTACCGAGCTTTGTGTTGCCATCTTCGCAATTGGGGTACAACCCTTTTTTGTGGTCCTCTAACATGTGATCGAACTCCAGCTTCTCCTTTTGACTTTCGCATTGCGTCCTTGCATCGACAATGACCCGGCGGAGATCATCATCATCGGGCACATCGTCTAGTTCCTCTTGATCTTCAGCAGCTTCGCCCATTGCAGCATCATCGTGCACATCGTCTGGTTCCTCTTGATCTTCAGTAGCATCACCGTATTCAGGGGGCACATAGTTGTGATCGTACTCTTCTTCTTCGCCGTCTTCCATCATAACCCCTATTTCTCCGTGCCTCGTCCAAACATTATAGTGTGGCATGAAACCCTTGTAAAGCAGGTGGGTGTGGAGGATTTTCCGGTCAGAGTAAGACTTCGTATTCCCACATATAGGGCATGGACAACACATAAAACCATTCTGCTTGTTTGCATCAGCCACTTCGAGAAAATCATGCACGCCCTTAATGTACTCGGAGGTGTGTCTTGAACCGTACATCCATTGCCGGTTCATCTGCGTGTATTATATATAATTAAGTGTGTCAAAAATCATTACAGAACATCATGAATAGATAATTAAGTGACCAAATTAATAGAAGTTCATCATCACATTAAAACCAAAGTACATACATAGTTCTCATCTAACAACATAAAGCTCTGCAGAGCACCTAAATTAATTAAACCATACACTGAAACTATGTAAAACATTTCAATGCGAAAACAAATGCAATCATAATCGCAACGAATGTAACAACTGATCCAACGGCATAATGATACCAAGCCTCGGTATGAATGGCATATTTTCTAATCTTTTTAATCTTCAAGCGCATTGCATCCATATTGATCTTGTGATCATCGACGACATCCGCAACATGCAACTCCAATATCATCTTCTCCTCCTCAATTTTTCTAATTTTTTTCTTCAACAAATTGTTTTCTTCTTCAACTAAATTTAACCTCTCGACAATAGGGTCGGTTGGAATTTCCGGTTCAACAACCTCCTAGATAAATAAAATCTATGTCACGTTGGTCGGCATAATTGTCATAAACAATAAATGAACCAATAGTTATGAAAAGATAATATATACCACATCCGAATCATAGACAGGACGAGGGCCGACGGGGGCGGATACCAAAACCATCGCACTATATAAGATGCAATAATAAAAGTAAGAAAATAATACAAGTATCTATCTAAACATACAAGTAAGAATATTTTTCCTTTCAGAAAGAAGATAAGAACAGGAGGCTCACCACGGTGGTGCCGGCGATGAGATCAGCGCGGGTGATCGACGACGGTGAAGACGGGGACGGGGCGTGACGGACCGCTAAACCTAGACAAATATTGAGGAAAATGGAGCTTGGCGGTCGAGTTTGGAGAGGAGAAACCTTAAGTAATGTGGCTCGGGCATTCCATCGAACACCTTGTGTGCATAGGAGGTGAGCTAGAGCACCACCAAGCCCTCTCCCCCTCGGCCAGAAAAAACAGAGCAGTGTGCCCTGCTCTTGCGCGAGGGGGTATATATAGGCACCACCATTGGTCCCGGTTGGTGGCATGAACCTGGACCAATGGTGGTGGGCCAAGAGCGAGGCCCATTGGTCTCGGTTCGTCTCACCTACCGGGACCAAAAGGTCCAGACGAACCGGGACCAATGGCCCACGTGGCCCGGCCGGCCCCTGGGGCTCACGAACCGGGTCCAATGCCCCCATTGGTCCCGGTTCTGGATTGAACCGAGACTAATGGGTTGGCCCGGCCTGGACCATTGCCCCCTTTACTACTAGTGTATAGCTCTCCAGAGCATCTAATTAAACCATACATTGAAACTATCTAAAACATTTCAATGCAACAACAAATGCGATCATAATCGCAACTAAGGTAACAATTGATCCAACGACATAATAATACCAAGCCTCAGTAAGAATGGCATATTTTCTAATCTTTCTAATCTTCAAGCGCATTGCATCCATCTTGATCTTGTGATCATCGACGACATCCGCAACATGCAACTCCAACATCATCTTCTCCTCCTCAATTTTTTTTCAATTTTTCCTTCAAGTAATTGTTTTCTTCTTCAACTAAATTTAACCTCTTGACAATAGGGTCGGTTGGAATTTCCGGTTTACATACCTCCTAGATAAAAAATCTATGTCACGTTGTTCGGCATAATTGTCATAAACACTAAATGAACCAAAAATAGTTATAAAAGACAATATATACCGCATCTGAATCATAGACAGGACGAGGACCGACGGAGGTAGATACCAAAACCATCGCACTATATAATAACAAACAATAATAGAAGTAAGAAAATTACACAAGTATCTGTCTAAATCATACAAGTAAGTACTTTTTTCTTTTAGAAAGAAGATAAGATCAAGAGGCTCACCAAGGTGGTGCCGACGACGAGATCGGCGCGGGCGATCGATGGTAGTGAGAACGGGGACGGGACAGGACGGACCACCAAACCTAGACAAATCTTGAGGAAAATGGAGTTTGGACAAGGAGCTTAGAGAGGAGAAAGCTTAAGTGTGGCTCGGGCATTTCATGAAACACCTCATGTGCATAGGAGGTGAGCAGGTGAGCTAGAGCACCATAAAGCTCTCCCACGGCCGGCCAAAAAAACATAGCACTCCACTGCTCTGCTCGCGGGCGAGGGGTATATATAGGCATCTCATTGGACCCGGTTCGTGGCTGGAACCAGGACTAAAGGACCCCATTTGGTCCCGGATCCAGCCACGAACTGGGACCAATGGTTGTGGGCCAGGAGTGAGGACCATTGATCCCGGTTCGTGCCTGGAACCGGGACCAAAGGGGCCAGACAAACCAGCACCAATTCCCTGCCTGGACCAAAGCCATGTTTTCTACTAGTGACTCCAGCAAATCCCTGGGGTAACGGCGGAGCCCGGTTAGCAGTTGCGCATGTTGGCGTGAACACGCTATAGCTAAAGAATACCTGCAGCGCATGTTGGCGGCCCACGCTACTGCTAAGTACTAGTAGCGCGTCCGGCTAACCCCTCTCTACTGTTACCTGTCTACCAATAGGAATTTCCCTAGTTTCCCTAGTAGTGTTGCGTCAAATAGCGACCCGACGCACACACAGACACCCGATTGGGCCGGCCCATGGTGTAGCGATCACGTTTGTACAGTAGCGCAACAATTTGATTGTCAAAAAATGAAAAAAAAAACAGGACGACTTAGCTAAACAAGTGGACTTAACAAGCATTCATGACAATATAGGAAGGCAATTAATGGTTTTTTATATCTTTTCCTGGATTTTTTTGAAAAGCGAGTAATGTTTGAAAATCTGACAATTGTTTGAACAACTCGAACAAATTTAGAATTCAAACTTATTCAAAAAATGTAAATGTTATTCAGAAATAGTTTTTCCAAAAAGTTAGAAAACAGGAACATTTTAAAAAAATTCTGAACATTTATTCCAAAGCACAAAACATTCTTAGAAATTGCCAAACATTTTCTGAAAATGCAAGCATTTTTTCAGTTTTGAGCACATTTTTTATTGTGAACATTGCTGGAAAATACAAAAGAAATCAAAAAATTCAAAAAAATAAATAAATACCAAACAGCTTTTTAAAACATTAACATTTTTTGGAAAACTGAACATTTGTTGAAAGCACGAACAATTTGAAAAACAGAGAATGTTTTTTTAACAAAATAACATTTATTTTATTTTTGGATAAAATATGAAAAAAATGACATTTTAGAAATTCAGGAAAATAATGAAACGCAGACATTTTTGGAAAATGTGAACATTTTTTTAAAAAATGAACAAAATTGAAAGAACATGAACAAAACATTGAAATTCTGAACATTTTTCAAACAAACGTGAACAAGATATTAAAATTCTGATCATTTTTAGGTAAGTGAGCAAATTTGAAATTTTGAACAAAATTTGAAATGTTGAACTTTTTATGAATTCTTTGAAATTATGGAAAAAAACACAAAAAAACAGACAAAAACGAAAAAAAGAAAGAAAGAAAAAACAAAAACCCAAAGACCCAGTAGTGGAAACAACAATAAAAACCCGGTTCAGGAACCTTCTAGAAGGTTCCCAAAACCGGTATATATACTGTAAAGAAAAAAAAAGGCTTCGCTCGCAAATGGGCAGGCCCACTGCGTCGTTGGCTCGTGCAACCCTGTGCGATGCAGTCAGCGGCATATAGGGTTTTGCGCCCACCTGCTTGATATTTCGTCGTTGAAGTTAACTGGCCTACTGGGCCGAGGAGAAAAGGGCCCAGCGACCGCGACCTGGAACGATCTCACGGGCACCGCTCGCTCGGTTCCACGTTTTTGAATTTGATTAGTACCACACCGGTCGCTTCTAAACGTATTTAGCGGCATAAAAATCCTGTTACCGACGGGGTTAATCGCCGAGGACAGCATTGACTGGACCAGCTAAGCTAGCTAGCTGGGCTAGCTCTGTTGAGGCATTACCAGATGACGCACTGATTGGACCAGCTAATTAAACGCTAGCTAGCTGAATTAGCTCTGCTGAGGTAAAAGCGTTCACTGGCCTGGCCACCCAGTTGAAGTAAGTCTTTTTTATTTTTCTTTTAAGTCTTTAACATTTTGAATACAAGTGTTTTTTCCTAAGATAGTGAATTTTCTTTTCAGTAAAACCGACTATATTATATCAGAAAATCACATTATTTTCACAGAACAAAAGTGTTCCCGTTCTAAGACAAGCACTCGAATTGATGACATGCTTGTCTGATAAGTACTACCTCCGTCCGGAAATACTTGTCATCAAAATGAATAAAAGGAGATGTATCTAGATTTATTTTAGTTTTAGATACATTCTTTTTTTGTCCATTTTGATTTTGTTCATTTTCCTTTTTGATTTTTTTTCTCCCATAGATTATTAACATTTGTCTTGCGGTATCCCCGCCGCCACTGTATGATGAATTTTCTTTCTTCATTTTTTTCTCCCCCGACTATTAACATTATTGGACATATATTCTATAAGAAATCGCATTATTTCCGCGTCACAAATGTCTTTCCGTTCCCTATCTATGTAAGTAAGTGCAGCGACTTTTGAAAATTCTTTGTTACCAATCGAGTATAGACGTACGCAGTCTGAATGGAAATACCCGATAGGAAAGCGCATTATTTTCCCAAAAAATGTACACCATTCCTTTCTATCTATGCAAGATAAGTGCAACGACGGTCTCCCCACCTCCAGGCCTACTGCCGCCCTCCCCCTCTCTCGAGCTTGCATGTCACCATCAGTTGTCAGTCCCTACCTCCCTAGCAAGCAGCCACCTACCGAGTCACCTCCACCGCCATCCTTACCCCTCCTCCCCGCCGCATCCACTGGCCGAGAGGGATAAAGATGTGGAGCTCGAGATCTGCCTTTGCAAAGGCGCAAAAAGGTACATACGGTTTCATGAGGACATAGGGGGCTCTAGGATTTGCCCCAGGATTTCAAGTTGAATTTCAATTAGAGTTTTTTATTATGTCAAAATCCAAAATCAGGACTTTATTTGAGATAGATGAACACAAACATTTATTAGTGTTGCTTGTGGATGTCAATAATAGGAGGATTATATACCTTTGGAAAAACTTGCGGGAAATTTGGCAGTGTCGGTGCGTAATTTGGCATGATGCAACTCGTAAACTTGGATGTGTGATTTCTGTGGGCTAAAACAACCCAGCAACGACACTCTCATGCCACTCTACGGCGGCACGTCACCAGCATGGCGATGAAACAACCCGAGGACAAACACCTAAAAATCAGCCTCCCAGTCAGACGTAGGCACTGGGCCTTTCTTCGGTTTTACTCCAATTGTACAACGGATTATGTTCCTGTTTTTGAATTTTTTTCATCCATAGAATATTACGTTTGCCTTGTGGTATCCCCACCGCCACTGCGATCGCAGAGGCGTCCGCCTAGCAGTAATGGAAGATTGTCAAAGCTTTGCAGTCGAGGTGTACGCTGGTGGTGTGGGCGCCTTAGATGGCATGATGCAGCTCATAAACTCGGACGCGTGATTTGTGTGGCTAAAACAACTCAGCACCGACACTCCCATGCCACTATATGGTGGCACGTCACCGGCGATGGAACAACCTAAGGAAAAACACCTGAAAACCAACCTCCTAGTCAGACATAGGCACCGGGCCACATAGATCCGCATAGGGGCAACAACCACATGAATCCCTGCCCAGATCCCTAGATCTGCGTAGTTCAAAGAAGCCAGATCTTGGCCAAGGCCCTAGATCCACTTGCACGCATATACTTAAACTGATGTTGCATGTAAGTTAGCCGTATTTTCTCAAGAAAAAGTAACTTAGAAGATTAGCTTGAAGGTGCATGTCATGTAACCCGACAACTACCTACGGTCATCTTTAAGTACATTCTCAAAATCCCCATTTGACCTCTCGGGGAATTTTGGACAAATTTTTGCACCTGACCAGGCCCAGTTGGCGTGAGGCGAGACGAAAACATACCGAAAAAGAACATTCTTGAAAAGAATCAAACATGTGACCTCGTGCTTCTAAACCTCGTGTGCTAGCCACTACAAGAGAGGACAGTTGGTGGATTTTGTGAAGCGTGAAACTATTTAACGACATATTGTAGCGGGGAGATTTGATAACTTTTTAGAAAACATTCTAAAACATTTTCTTGAAAAAAAATAATTTTTTAAAAATACCAAATATTTTTAAAATCCGAACATTTATTAAAAATAGGAGTGCATTTTTTAAAAATCTGAACATTTTGAAAAACGAATAATTTTTTGAAAATGCGAACATTTTCTCGAACATTATCGAGTAGGCGTACTAAGTTGTAACAAACTTCGTTTGAGCGGAATACAATGCCCTATTAATTTTTTGTATAAATTTTATCTCTTCCGTAATTGTATATCACAAAGTCTTTTTCTTTTTACCTTGAAAACTCTCCTTATCGACCTAGCCGGGGTTTCTGTAGCTTGGGTTTTACGATGTATATGACCCCTCTAGGGGACCGACTTCCCAAATGGAATGGTCTTTATTTGTGTTGTTGGTTGGTCTTTCTCAACGTGCATGCGATGGCTTGTAGCCTGTACTTGCAGCGGAGCCAAGGTTCGATTCTTAGCTGATCCCGGGTTTGCTGGCACGGGACATGGGTGTTGGTGTCAAAACCGGCGGATCTCGGGTAGGGGGTCCCGAACTGTGTGTCTAAGAATCGGTAGTAACAAGGGACGATGGGGATACGATGTTTACCCAGGATCAGATCACCGCCCTCGGGCTTTCAACGGATTATGATCGGATCGGGCTTAAACCTGACCAGAGGGAAATCAATCTCCCGCCGATCACTCACCTGGTGGCGATCGTCGATGAACGAGGCAAGAACACTTCTTCCCCTAAGTTAAAACCCAACTATGTTCGGATCTCCGAACCCATTAAACTGGATACTCTTCCTTCGGAGGAGACCCCGCGTCCCCCGAACTCCGGGTCGGACTTAGGGTCCGGGGAGCGCTTGGATCTTCCCGAACCCGAACCGGTGACATCGGAGATTTTACAAGCTTCGAACACAATTCTGGGCAGGGATTCAAGTTTTAGCCCACCCGCCCACCACAATCAATACTCTCCAAGCAATTCAGGCCCTCCTGACATATACGACCTGATGTATGTACGGCAACAACCTCAGGAAACGGTCCATCACTTTTGGGCCAGGTTTCTAATTATCAAAAATAAGATTAAAGATTGCTACGACGACGATGCGGTCTTGGTTTTTCGTCACAATTGCGTCGATGGGGGAATTCAGAATGCCCTTGACCGCTGTCGCATACAGAGTTTCATGGAACTACCGGTCGCTTCTAAACGTATTTAGCGGCATAAAAATCCTGTTACCGACGGGGTTAATCGCCGAGGACAACATTGACTGGACCAGCTAAGCTAGCTAGCTGGGCTAGCTCTGTTGAGGCATTACCAGACGACGCACTGACTGGACCAGCTAATTAAACGCTAGCTAGCTGAATTAGCTCTGCTGAGGTAAAAGCGTTCACTGGCCTGGCCACCCAGTTGAAGTAAGTCTTTTTTTTTTCTCCCTTGCTTCGTTTTTTACTCCATCCTATGACTGATTTTGTTCATTTTCCTTTTTGATTTTTTTCTCCCACAGATTATTAACATCTGCCTTGTGGTATCCCCGTCGCCACCGTGATCCGTAGCAGCAATAGGACTACGGTGGTAGTGTCGGCGCCTAATTTGGCATGATGCAACTCATAAACACCTGAAACGCCGTGATTTGTGTGGGCTAAAACAACCCAGCAACGACACTCATGCCACTCTACGGCGGCACGCCACCAGCAACGACAATGAATCAACCCCAGGACAAACACCTGAAAACCAGCCTCCTAGTCATAGGCACTTGGCCACACATATCCACACTGGGGCAACATCCACATGAATCCCTGCCCAGATCCCTAGATTTGCATACTACAAAGAAGCCAGATCTTGGCCAAGGCCTTAGATCAGCTTGCATGCATGTAATTAAACTGATGTTGCATGTCAGTTAGAAATATTTTCTCAAGAAAAAATAACTTACAAGATTAGCTTGAAGGTGCATGTCATGTAACCCCACAACTACCTAAGGTCATATCTAAGTATATCCCCATAATCCACCATTTGACCTCTCGACGGATTTTGGACAAAATTTTGCACCTAACCAGGCCCAGTAAGCGCGAGGCGAGACGAAAAAAATACCGAAAAGGAACAATCGCGCAAAGAATCTGAACTCGTGACCTTGCACTTCTAAACCTCATGTGCTAGCCACTACATGAGAGGACAGTTGGTGAATTTTATGAAGCATTAAACTATTTAAGGACATACTGCGGCGTCGAGATTTGAAAACTTTTTGAAACATTGTCTTAGAATATATTTTTTAGAGAAATCCAAACATTTTTAAAATCCCTACATTTCTTGAAAATAGGAAAACATTTTTTTTGAAAACACGAACATTTTCTGGAACATGATTGAGCAGGCGTACTAAATTGTAACTCTGCTGAATGTAAAAGCGTTCACTGGCCTGGCCACCCAGTGAAGCCTTTTTTGCTGTCTCCCTCTTACTCTATAATCTTTTCTTTACTCCATCGTACGACGGATTGTTAACACTAAGTGTAATCTCTCTCTCTCTCTCTCTCTCTGGCCATTGGATCGTTGATCTACTTTTTTCATTTTTTTCTCCCTCCACTATTAACATTATTGGACATACATTCTATAAGAAATTGCATTATTTCCGCGTCACAAATGTCTTTCCATTCTGTCGTGGAATTGTCACGTCAGATGTCCTCGTGAAAGGACTTAGTTGTGGAGCCATCGCAACTAGGAAGCCTGAAGGGGTTAATCGGGACAAAGGACACGAGAGGGTTTATACTAGTTCGGCCCCTTACAGTGAAGGTAAGGCCCACGTCTAGTTGTGTTGGTATTGATGTTGACCAGGGAGCGAGATACGATATGCCCGGTTCTCGATGAGTTGTTTCTTGCCCTAAGCTGCCAGCAGGTCGTCCCCTTATATACACGGGTTGACGCTCTGTGGCCTACAGAGTCCCGGGCGGCTTATAACAGTGTCCGGCTCGGTGACTAGTTAAAACTACCTTATGATACAAGTCATGCCATTACGGCGGTTTACTACAACGGGCCTTAAGTCACCTGTGGGCCTTAAGCCCTCTATGAACAGCCATCTTCATGCTTTGGTCTTGGGCCTTCTCTCTGGTAAATCTTCTTTACGTAACCCGGCCCCTCCTGGGCGGCTTACTCAAATAGTTATATCCCCAACATTAGGCCCCAGATTGATTTGAACCTGTTCGTATCAATCTTAAAATACCTCATGGAACTGTCCTTAATCCTTTGTCTTGCATGAAGGTTTTAACCCGTCGTGAAGTCATCATCTGGATCCGGGTTAAGTCTTCGTGACGTTATCTTCAATAAAACTTATTTTTACTCCGTCATATCTTCCAATGGATCTTTGCCTTTACTGACCATCCCGAAAATCGAGGCGTCGGGGCCGCTGGATAATGATGCTTTGGTCTCCATGTTTTTCGCGCCATCTCGGTCAGTCTTCCCTTATAAATAGAGCGACCTAGGTCTTTCACTCCTCCTCCTCTCAGTCGTCCTCTTCCTCTTGCTTCCTCTCGAGCTCCGCCGCCGCCGCCGTCAAACCCCTCGTCTTCACCGACTCGGGCCGCTGCATCAACCTGATTCTGATCAGAGATCAACGGCGAACCTCCGCAGCTCATCCGCATCTGTGAGTTCCTCTCCTTCCCTTTCTAGATCTGCATTGGGACTTTGCCGAGTTCGTCGGAGTTCATCACCGCCCGACACAAACCCTTGCTAGTTCTTACCTCCAACGCCCTGTTTAGATCGTAGAAACTACGTAGAACTGCCGCGGTACTTGTCTGTGTTGATCTTGCATAGAAATAGATTTCATTTCCCTTGTTTGGAAACCCTCTTCAAGTGTATGAACTTATCTGCTCTGTTTTTAGGTCTAGAAAATTTACTTTTCAGAGCAATATTTTGATCCAGAGTAATAACTGTCATCTGTGAAACTTGTTTTTATCACTCGAAAAAACTTCTTTTGGTAAATGCCCTTAAACACAACTGTCGAGGTGTCCGGTCTTAAATAAATGACACAGAACCTTAATTGCTCCTCATGACCTGAAATTTTTTGAATTGCGCTTGATGCTTGTAGCGGCTTAAATATTGTTGCATAGTCATCCTTATATCATTAGGCCCCTCATTAAGACGCCACCTTAAATAATTTATGTTTTTTCTCCCGGGTTAAAATTGAACCGGATCTTCTTGTTTTTCCATAGGCTAACTGTTGTCATGGATCCTAAGCCTACTAAAGCTCCTGTGACCTGCAACTGGGTTAAGTCCACTGTCACAGAGAGTATCTTGGCTGACTTCGTGAAATCCGGCCATTTGCCCAAGAAGGAAATCATGTCCTATCGTGCTCCTAATCCGTCGGAGGAGAAACCTCTACCCAAAAAAGGGGAAGTAATCATATTCACCAGTCACATGACCCGGGGCTTTGCTCCGCCCGATTCAAAATTCTTCAGGGATGTGTTGCATTTCTTTGATCTCAGACCCCAAGACATCAGACCCAATTCTGTGTCAAATATCTGCAACTTCCAAGTCTTCTGCGAGGTGTATCTTGGAGAAGAACCTAATATCCCATTATTCAGAGAACTGTTCTACTTAAATCGGCAGAATGAACGTGCCAACGGGCCCAGTCTTGAACTTGGTGGTATCTCAATTCAATGGCGAAGAGACTGTCTTTTCCCTTATGCTGAACTACCTAGTCATCCAAAGGAGTGGAACCAGACGTGGTTCTACTGCCAGGTTACTTCTCCGGCTGAGGAGAACCCTTTGCCCGGCTTCTGCGCACTGCGCCTTGAGTCCAACCACCCGCTGCCGGATAAGTTAACTACTGTTGAACGTCTGCCACTTGCCCCTACCGTTAGAAGACTCAAAGCTCTTCTGGGAAATGGCCTAGACGGCATTGACTTAGTATGAGTCTGGGTTACCTGGCGAATACTTCCATTAAGCCGTCGACCCGGTTTAATGTGCACTTACTCCGGCAAAAAGGATGACCCAATGCGTCATAGCTCCGACAACTTGCTAGAAGATGTGGTAGAGGCCACGACCCAATCATTGTTAAAAGAAGGCACAGTGATAAGTAATGCCTTTGGCTTACTCCCCTTCTGCCAGCAAAACCCAGCTCCTGCTGTAAGTCGCCAACCTCTGATGAATTTTCTATATTATACCTTGCCTTTACTTATAACCTCCTATCACTTTTCACAGGCTGATGACCACTTTTGGAAGGCCAAATATAACCATGAAGCAGCCAAACAAGCCAGAGTGACCAAAAGAGCTAAAAGGAAAGCCGTCGCCGCAGGAACTTCAAGGAAGAAGAAACCTAGCGCCTTAGATTTATTCAAATTAGACGATTCTTCCGATGAAGAAGAGGTAATCCTTTAACTCTCCAGACTTCTTTATCATTACTTTGTTGACACTCTATCTTTTCAGGAAGATACAGGGAACAACCGAGCTGCTGAACCGGAGGCAGACCCAGAACAACAAGTATGTAGAACTTTCCTCCGGATTACCTGATATAACCAGGAAGCGTCAGGCTGAGGTTATCTCTGATTCACGTTGTCATTTTCCTTTGGCGGGTTGCTTTCGCCGACTTCTCAATTCCTTTGACTTTAATTATCAGGACACCTCCCCTTCTTCTGGTGAGTCTATGCAATCTAACATGCCGGCCTTCAAAATTGCCCCCGGGTCACATAACTCTTGTTTCCCTTAAGCTTTGTCCTGCTCATTCTTTTGTATTTATCCTTCTACCTTTGTTGGCAGTATGCAAGTGAAACCCAGTAAACAGGCCAAGAAGAATAAGACGTCCCAAGAACCGGTCGTGGTTGAACCGGCAATTAATGCGTCTGCTCCAGACAACTCTACCCATCAGCCGCCGCCTGATCCGGCTTCTGGTATTCCAATGCCAACCTCTGATCCGCCCGTCGATGATACCCTCAACACAAATGACCCGGAGATCCCTAGCCCGGTCAAGACAAACGAACCAGAAGTTGAGATTGTGAGGTCTCAGTTTGTTGAACCGAGGCGGCCTATCGTCCTTGCCAAATGTTCCGCCAAGGAAGAACTTGCCGAACGCCGAAAAGCCAAGCAGGACATTACAAATTATACTCACTTAAGCATTGGCGATATAGTCTCGGGCTATCTGAACCAAGTGCATAATAGCCGTGACCTGGAAATTGACATGGTGAAACAAATATAGCACAATTCTGAGGTATAACTTGTACTTTTCACCTGAATCTTACATACTGTACCAGCCCCCAAGTCTATTGCTTATGAATAAATATGCTGTAGACTTAGAAATCTGCTTTACTTATTAACTGAACCGGTTCAAATAGAATATATTTAATCCGGTTATAATATGATAGTTGTAAATTTTGCAATATACATTAGTCCCCAAGTGTCAAGTATCTTTACTTGTAAGGTGCTTGAGACTTAATATGTGTGACCCGGGAGGATAAGGTTTAAAATTCTTCAGCATACATTAGCCCCCAAGTGCCATGTATCTTTACTTGTAAGGTGCTTGGGACTTGAATGTTACCTTACTATAGTCCTTACCGTAACCTGGTGTCAATGCAGGCTGCCATAAGTTAGTTTGAATCGGAGGTCGCTGTCCTGAAGAGCCGCCTAAAGACTCAAGAACTTGAGACGCAGAAGGCTAACTCCAAATTTGAATTCAGCGTCTCTGAAAATGAGAAGCTGAAGAAGAATTTTGAGTCAGAGAAGAAAACTTGGGCTGATGAGAAGGCTTCCCTGGTGACTCGGGCCGAAACAACAGAAGCATCCCTTGCAG
Source organism: Triticum aestivum (assembly GCF_018294505.1). NCBI lineage: Eukaryota > Viridiplantae > Streptophyta > Magnoliopsida > Poales > Poaceae > Triticum > Triticum aestivum. The sequence goes on along the minus strand of NW_025228152.1, from coordinate 48,263 downwards.
AAGCAACAACCGAGTTGTCCGACTTAAAACAGCAAATATCTCAAATGGTCTCGGCTATCTTCGGTAAGTTATCATGCAAAACTTCCACCCTTGTAACCTTACAATGACTATGGTAATAATTACTTCTGGCTTACTGTTATACCTGTGCATATACAGGCCCCAGGAGTATCAACCTAAAGCGAAACATGCTGATCAAGCTTAAAGCAGTTTACACCTTAGTGGAACAGCTATACTCCGGGTCACAACGTGCCTTGGCCGTTGTAGCTTTATCAACACCACATCCCCGCCTTCTGCAAGACGTATTGAAGAGCCTTGCTTTTCTTCCTCAGCGGATCCAAGACTTAAGGCGGGCGTCCTCAAGAGCCGGAGCCGTAGCCGCATTGAGCCGGGCTAAAGCATGGCTCCCAGAACTAGACCCGGCCGACCTTGCCCTTGGATACCCAAGTCTGAAGGAGGATGGCACTACATTTGACGACCATGACTTCACCGCCTGCGTCAAAGCCATACGTCCCGTGGCAACCCTTATTGGAAATGATACTGACCTTAGCAAGTATGCACCGGCTTACGACAGTGGGAACCGGAGAATTCCAAACACTCCATATGATCAAATCAGCCTGATCCCTCCGATTTGTAAGCATACTGTTGCCCCTGAAGTGGATCCAACTGGTTTAATAGATGATGAAGCTGAGTTTGAAGCCTTGAGCGACATTGACTAGGCCTCGTTAACTTTCCAGGACCAAACAGCCGAGGGAGAAGCAGAGAAGGATAATCCGGAGGCTTCAAGCCCACCGAAGGAGTAAATCGCCAGATGCTTTGCAAAAAACAATGCTTCATTTATTCAGACTCGGGGAGTCCTGTAATAGGGTAGAAAAACCTCTCAACTTTGTCATGCCTTCGCGCATATTTATGGCGCTTAATACTTTCATAAGCCGCCATTGCTATATACTTCTAGCTTATGTTGACTGTTTGCCTCCGATGTTAAATTTGCTTTTCTTATCCTGCACATAAAACAAACAAAACTCCCTTGGCGGTTTATCACACCGGGTGTCACATAAGGTATTTGTAACCCGGAAACGAACCAAAGGCACCCTACACAGTCTAGTTTACAATGATATTGTTGCTAAGCATAAACATAATAGCATGCCTGCAATCCCTTGATAACCTTTCCTGCTTATTTGATGCTCACCTGGTACTTAACAACCTGGTGTGACCAATATTAAAATTGGGAAGATAAAAAACATCTCATAATGTTTTCCCAAGGTCTCAAGATAGTCAAAATAATTTACAGGCTTCTGATTCGAATGCGATCAGTAAACCGTTCCAAAGGGGTTAAGCTAAGACTCGGATACAATCATATAGCCCCCAGTGGCTTGGCGATGCCGATCAAGTGGGTATCGATAGCTATGTTCTCTTTGGTTCGAATATGACCTATGTTTGAACAGGAAGCCCCCAAGTGACCATAGGATTTGTTTAATGACGCTGATTCACATACGATCCACGTCGGACTGTTGGACTATGAAGATACAAGATTGAAGACTTCGTCCCGTGTCTGAGTGGGACTCTCCTTTGCGTGTAAGGCAAGCTTGGCGATTCAGATATGTAGATCTCCTTCTCTGTAACCGACTCTGTGTAAACCTAGCCCCCTCTGGTGTCTATATAAACCGAAGGGTTTAGTCCGTAGGACAAGAACAATCAGAATCATAGGCTAGCTTCTAGGGATTAGCCTCTACGATGTCGTGGTAGATCAACTCTTGTAATACTCATATCATCAAGATCAATCAAGCATCAAGTAGGGTATTACCTCCATCGAGAGGGCCCGAACCTGGGTAAACATCATGTCCCCCACGTCCTGTTACCATTAGCCTTAGACGCACAGTTCGGGACCCCCTACCCGAGATCCGCTGGTTTTGACACCGACAGCCCCCTCAATGCCACCGGAAGCAGTTGCGTCATAATCACGTGGCAGTCATGAGACTTTAGGTTCTGGAACTTTTTTTCTGGCATGTTTATTATTCCCTTTATATTCGACGAGAAGCCATACGGGACCTTCATAGTGAGCAGGCATTCAAAGAAGATTTCCTTCTCTTCTTTTGTAAGAGCGTAGCTGGCAGGACCTTCATACTGCTTTGGAGGCATGCCGTCTTTTTCATGCTCATGTTGTTGGTCCTCCCGTGCCTCCAGTGTATCTTTTGTCTTCCCATACACGCCCAAGAAGCCTAGCAGGTTCACGCAAAGATTCTTCATCACGTGCATCACGCTGATTGAAGAGCGGACCTCTAGGTCTTTCTAGTAGGGTATGTCCCAAAATATAGATTTCTTCTTCCACATGGGTGCGCGTACCTCAGCGTCATTCGGAACAGATAGTCCACCGGGACCCTTTCCAAAGATTACTTGTAAATCATAGACCATAGCAAGTATGTGATCACCGGTACGGATGGCGGGCTTCTTCCGGTGATCTGCCTCGCCTTTGAAATGCTTGCCTTTCTTTTGACATCGATGGTTGGTCGGAAGAAATTGACGATGCCCCGAGTACACATTCTTCCCGCATTTGTCCAGGTATATACTTTCGATGTCATCTAAACAGTGCGTGCATGCGTGGTATCCCTTGTTTATCTGCCCTAAAAGGTTACTGAGAGCAGGCCAATCATTGATGGTTACAAACAACAACGCATGTAGGTTAAATTCCTGCTGTTTGTGCTCATCCCACACACGTTCATTGTTTCCATTCCACAGCTGTAAAAGTTCTTCAACTAATGTCCTTAGGTGCACATCAATGTTGTTGCCGGGTTGCTTAGGGCCTTGGATGAGAACTGGCATCATAATGAACTTTCGCTTCATGCACAACCAAGGAGGAAGGTTATATATACATAGAGTCACGGGCAAGGTACTGTGATTGCTGCTCTGCTCCCCACAAGGATTAATGCCATCTGCGCTTAAGCCAAACCATACGTTCCTTGCGTCACCTACAAAGTCCTCCCATCAGTTTCTCTCGATTTTTCTCCACTGCGAATCGTTAGCGGGTGCTCTTAACTTCTCGTCTTCCTTACGGCCCTCTCTGCGCCATCGCATCAACTTGGCATGCTCTTTGTTTCTGAATAGACGTTTCAACCATGGTATTATAGGAGCATACACATCACCTTGGCAGGAACCTCTTCCTGGGGCACTCGCCGTCAACATCACCAGGGTCATCTCGTCTGATATTATACCGCAATGCACCGCATACCAGGCATGCGTTCAAATCCTCGTACGCATCGCGGTAGAGGATGCAGTCATTAGGACATGCTTGTATCTTCTGCACCTCCAATCCTAGAGGGCATACAACCTTCTTTGCTACGTACGTACTGTCGGGCAATTCGTTATCCTTTGGAAGCTTCTTCTTCAATATTTTCAGTAGCTTCTCAAATCCTTTATCAGGTACGCCATTCTCTACCTTCCACTGCAGCAATTCCAGTGTGGTATCGAGCTTTGTGTTGCCATCTTCGCAATTGGGGTACAACTCTTTTTTGTGATCCTCTAACATGCAATCGAACTTCAGCTTCTCCTTTTCACTTTCGACTGTCTCTTTGCATCAACAATGACCCGGCGAAGATCATCATCGGGCACATCGTCCGGTTCCTCTTGATCTTCAGCATCCCCCATTGCAGCATCACCGTATTCAAAGGGCACATAGTTGTCATCATCCTCTTCTTCTTTGTTGTCTTCCATCATAACCCCTCTTTCTCCATGCTTGGTCCAAATATTATAGTGTGGCATGAAACCCTTGCAAAGCAGGTGGGTTTGAAGGGTTTTTGAGTCAGAGTAAGACCTCGTATTCCCACATATAGGGCATGGAAAACACATAAAACCATCATGCTTGTTTGCCTCAGCCAGTGCGAGAAAATTATGCATGCCCTCAATGTACTCGGAGGTGCGTCTGTTACCATACATCCATTGCCGGTTCATATGCGTGCATTATATATAATTAAGTGTGTCAAAAACCATTACAGAATATCATGAATAGATAAGTGACCAAATTAATAGAAGTTCATCATCACATTAAAACCAAAGTACATACATAGTTCTCATTGAACAACATATAGCTCTCCAAAGCATCTAATTAAACCATACATTGAAACTATCTAAAACATTTCAATGCAACAACAAATGTGATCATAATCACAACTAAGGTAATCCAACGACATAATAATACCAAGCCTCAGTAAGAATGACATATTTTCTAATCTTTCTAATCTTCAAGCGCATTGCATCCATCTTGATCTTGTGATCATCGACGACATCCGCAACATGCAACTCCAACATCATCTTCTCCTCCTCAATGTTTTTCAATTTTTCCTTCAAGTAATTATTTTCTTCTTCAACTAAATTTAACCTCTTGACAATAGGGTCGGTTGGAATTTCCGGTTCACATACCTCCTAGATAAAAAATCTATGTCACGTTGTTCGGCTTAATTTTCATAAACACTAAATGAACCAAATAGTTATAAAAGACAATATATACCGCATCTGAATCATAGACAGGACGAGGGCCGACGGAGGCAGATACCAAAACCATCGCACTATATAATAACAAACAATAATAAAAGTAAGAAAATTACACAAGTATCTGTCTAAACCATACAAGTAAGTACTTTTTCCTTTTAGAAAGAAGATAAGATCAAGAGGCTCACCAAGGTGGTGCCGGCGACGAGATCGGCGTGGGCGATCGACGATGGTGAGGACGGGGATGGGACAGGACGGACTGCCAAACCTAGACAAATTTTGAGAAAAATGGAGCTTGGACAAGGAGCTTAGAGAGGAGAAAGGTTAACTGTGGCTCGGACATTTCATGAAAGACCTCATGTGCATAGAAGGTGAGCGGGTAAGCTAGAGCACGATAAAGCTCTCCCACGGCCGGCCAAAAAAATATAGCACTCCACTGCTCTGCTCGCGGGCGACGGGGTATATATAGGCATCTCATTGGTCCCGGTTCGTGGCAGGAACCGGGACTAAAGGACCCCATTTGGTCCTGGTTCCAGCCACGAACTGGGACCAATGGTTGTGGGCCAGGAGCGAGGACCATTGGTCCCGGTTCGTGGCTGGAACCGGGACCAAAGGGGCCAGACGAACCGGCACCAATGCCCCATGAGGCCCGGCCGCCCCCCTGGCCTCATGAACCGGGACCATTGCCCCTACGGGTCCCGGTTCGTGAGTGAACCGAGATTAATGAGCTTACCTTGCCTGGATCAAAGCCCTGTTTTCTACTAGTGACTCCAGCAAACCCCTGGGGTCCCGGTTAGCAGTTGCGCATGTTGGCCCACGCTACTACTAAGTACTAGTACAGCGCCCGGCTAACCCCTCTCTACTGTTACCTGTGTACCAATAGGAATTTCCCTAGTTTCCCTAGTAGTGTTGCGTCAAATAGCGACCAGACGCACACACAGACACCCGACTGGGCCGGCCCATGGTGTAGCGATCGCGTTTGTACAGTAGCGCAACAATTTGATTGTCAAAAAAAGAAAGAAAACAGGACAATATAGGAAGGCGATTTATGGTTTTTATATCTTTTCCTGGATTATTTTTGAAAAGCGAGTAATGTTTGAAAATCTGACAATTGTTTGAACAACTCGAGCAAATTTAGAATTCAAACTTATTCAAAAAATGTAAATTTTATTCAAAAATAGCTTTTCAAAAATGTTAGATAACAGGAACATTTAAAAAAAATCTGAACATTTATTCCAAAGCACAAAACATTCTTAGAAATTGCCAAACATTTTCTGAAAATGCGAACATTTTTTCAGTTTTGAGCACATTTTTTATCGTGAACATTGTTGGAAACTACAAAAAGAAATCAAAAAATGCAAAAAAAAATTAAATACCAAACAGCTTTTAAAAACACGAACATTTTTTGGAAAACTGAACATTTGTTGAAAACACGAACAATTTGAAAAACAGAGAATGTTTTTTAACAAAATACCATTTATTTTATTTTTGGATAAAATATGAAAAAAATGACATTTTAGAAATTCAGGAAAATAATGAAACGCATACATTTTTGGAAAATGTGAACATTTATTGAAAAAAAATGAACAAAATTGAAAGAACATGAACAAAACATTGAAATTCTGAACATTTTTCAAACAAACGTGAACAAGATATTAAAATTCTGATCATTTTTAGGTAAGTGAGCAAATTTGAAATTTTGAACAAAATTTGAAATGCTGAACTTTTTATGAATTCTTTGAAATTATGGAAAAAAACACAAAAAAACAGACAAAAACGAAAAAAAGAAAGAAAGAAAAAACAAAAACCCAAAGACCCAGTAGTGGAAACAACAATAAAATCCCGGTTCAGGAACCTTCTAGAAGGTTCCCAAAACCGGTATATATACTGTAAAGGAAAAAAAAAGGCTTCGCTCGCAAATGGGCAGGCCCACTGCGTCGTTGGCTCGTGCAACCCTGTGCGATGCAGTCAGCGGCATATAGGGTTTTGCGCCCACCTGCTTGATATTTCTTCGTTGAAGTTAACTGGCCTACTGGGCCGAGGAGAAAAGGGCCCAGCGACCGCGACCTGGAACGATCTCACGGGCACCGCTCGCTCGGTTCCACGTTTTTGAATTTGATTAGTACCACACCGGTCGCTTCTTGATCGCCGAGGACAGCATTGACTGGACCAGCTAAGCTAGCTAGCTGGGCTAGCTCTGTTGAGGCATTACCAGACGACGCACTGACTGGACCAGCTGAATTAACGCTAGCTAGCTGAATTAGCTCTGCTGAGGTAAAAGCGTTCACTGGCCTGGCCACCCACTTGAAGTAAGTCTTTTTTAGATGGATTCTGTTCATTTTCCTTTTTGATTTTTTTTTCTCCCATAGATTATTAACATTTGTCTTGCGGTATCCCCGCCGCCACTGTATGATGGATTTTCTTTCTTCATTTTTTTCTCCCCCGACTATTAACATTATTGGACATATATTCTATAAGAAATCGCATTATTTCCGCGTCACAAATGTCTTTCCGTTCCCTATCTATGTAAGTAAGTGCAACGACTTTTGAAAATTCTTTGTTACCAATCGAGTATAGACGTACGCAGTCTGAATGGAAATTCCCGATAGGAAATCGCATTATTTTCCCAAAAAATGTACACCATTCCTTTCTATCTATGCAAGATAAGTGCAACGACGGTCTCCCCACCTCCAGGCCTACTGCCGCCCTCCCCCTCTCTCGAGCTTGCATGCCACCATCAGTTGTCAGTCCCTACCTCCCTAGCAAGCAGCCACCTACCGAGTCACCTCCACCGCCATCCTTACCCCTCCTCCCCGCCGCATCCACTGGCCGAGAGGGATAAAGATGTGGAGCTCGAGATCTGCCTTTGCAAAGGCGCAAAAATGTATGTACAGTTTCATGAGGACAGAGTGGGCTCTAGGATTTTCCCGAGGATTTCAAGTTGAATTTCAGTTAGAGTTTTTTATTATGTCAAAAAATCCAAAATCAGGACTTTGCTTGAGATAGATGAACACAAACCTTTGTTAGTGTTGCTTGTGGATGTCAATATGTTGGGGAACGTAGCTTGCAATTTCAAAAAAATTCCTATGATAACGCAAGATCTATCTAGGAGATGCATAGCAACGAGGGGAGAGCATCTTCATACCCTTGAAGATCGCAAAGCGGAAGCGTTTATCAACGCGGTTGATGTAGTCGTACACCTTCACGATCCGTACCGATCAAGTACCGAACGTATGGCACCTCCGCGTTCAGCACACGTTCAGCTCGATGACGTCCTCGCCTTCTTGATCCAGCAAGACGGGCGAAGCAATAGATGAGTTCCGGCAGCATGACGGCGTGGTGACAGCGTTGGTGAAGAACAATCTCTGCAGGGCTTCACCAAGCACAACGGAAACTATGAGGGAGGATAAACTAGAGAGGACGGAGTTGCCGGCACACGGCTTGGTGATTCTTGATGTATTCCAGGTGCTAGGCCTGCCCCTCTACTTATATGTTGAGCCCTGGGGTCGAAACTTGGAGTAAGAGCCTCCTCAAAGTCGGTTTTGCCCGCAAGGAAGAGTCCTTCTCAGACTTCCAGGACAAGACGCCACGGTCCTTGGCGTCTGGCCCAGACGCCATGGGCCTCGGCGTCTGGCCCAGGGCCAGACGCCAGGGTATCTGGCGTTTGGCCCCCTCGCCTCCGCAAAACTCCTTTTGCACCGACCTAAAGCCCCATGGGCTTCACCCCTTGGCCGAACCATATCATCCTATATATCAATCTTTACCTCCGGACCATTCTGAAGCTCCTCGTCATGTCCGTGATCTTATCCGGGACTCCGAACAACACTCGTTCACCAACATACATAACACATATAGTACTATATCGTCAACGAACGTTTAAGCGTGTGGACCCTACGGGTTCGAGAACTATGTAGACATGACCGAGACACCTCTCTGGTCAATAACCAATAGCGGAACCTTGATGCCCATATTGGCTCCTACATATTCTACGAAAATCTTTATCGGTCGAACCTTATGACAACATATGTAATTCCCTTTGTTATCGGTATGTTACTTGCGCGAGATTCGATCGTCGATATCTCCATACCTAGTTCAATCTGCCTTTGCAAAGGCGTAAAAAGGTACATATGGTTTCATGAGGATAGAGTGGGCTCTAGGATTTGCCCTAAGATTTGAAGTTGAATTTCAATTAGAGTTTTTTATTATGTCAAAATCTAAAATCATGACTTTATTTGAGATAGATGAACACAAACCTTTGTTAGTGTTGCTTGTAGTGTCGGCGCCTAATTTGGCATGATGCAATTCGTAAACTTGGACGCGTGATTTCTGTGGGCTAAAACAACCCAGCAACAACACTCTCATGCCACTCTACGGTGGCACGTCACCAGCGACGACGATGAAACAACCCGAGGACAAACACCTGAAAATCAGCCTCCCAGTCACACGTAGGCACTGGGCCTTTCTTCGGTTTTACTCCAATTGTACAACGGATTATGTTCCTTTTTTGATTTTTTTCACCCACAAAATACTAACGTTTGCCTTGTGGTATCCCCACCGCCACTGCGATCGCAGAGGCGTCTGCCTAGCAGTAATGGAACATGGAGATTGCCAAAGCTTTACATGACCTCGACGTCGAAGTATATGGTGGTGGTGTGGGCGCCTGAGATGGCATGATGCAGCTCATAAACCCGGACGCGTGATTTGTGTGGCTAAAACAACTCAGCACCGACACTCCCATGCCACTCTACGGCGGCACTGAAGGAAATATGCCCTAGAGGCAATAATAAAGTTATTGTTTATTTCCTTATTTCATGATAAATTTTTATTATTCATGCTAGAATTGTATTAACCAGAAACTCAGTACATGTGTGAATACATAGACAAACATAGTGTCACTAGTATGCCTCTACTTGACTAGCTCGTTAATCAAAGATGGTTAAGTTTCCTAACCATAGACATGAGTTGTCATTTGATTAACGGGATCACATCATTAGAGATTGATGTGATTGACTTGACCCATTCCGTTAGCTTAGCACTTGATCGTTTAGTATGTTGCTATTGCTTTCTTCATGACTTAAACATGTTCCTATGACTATGAGATTATGCAACTCCCGTTTACCAGAGGAACACTTTGTGTGCTACCAAACGTCACAACATAACTGGGTGATTATAAAGGTGCTCTACAGGTGTCTCCGAAGGTACTTGTTGAGTTGGCGTATTTCAAGATTAGGATTTGTCACTCCGATTGTCGGAGAGGTATCTCTGGGCCCTCTCGGTAATGCACATCACTATAAGCCTTGCAAGCAATGTGGCTAATGAGTTAGTTGCGGGATGAAGCATTACATAACGAGTAAAGAGACTTGATGGTGACGAGATTGAACTAGGTATTGAGATACCGACGATCAAATCTAGGGCAAGTAACATACCGATGACAAAGGGAACAACGTATGTTGTTATGCGGTTTGACCGATAAAGATCTTCGTAACCACACTTTATTGGATATGGTGCGATCTATGATGTATCTTACCGATTTAACACCATTGTTTTGGGGTTGTGCATTAGAGACAGCTGCATTCACTTTAAATAGGGCACCATCAAAATCCATTGAGACGACGCCTTATGAACTGTGGTTTGGCAAGAAACCAAAGTTGTCGTTTCTTAAAGTTTGGGACTGCGATGCTTATGTGAAAAGTTTTAACCTGATAAGCTCGAACCCAAATCGGAGAAGTGCGTCTTCATAGAATACCCAAAGGAAACTATTGGGTACACCTTCTATCACAGATCCGAAGGCAAGATATTCCTTGCTAAAATGGATCCTTTCTAGAGAAGGAGTTTCTCTCGAAAGAAGTGAGTGGGAGGAAAGTAAAGCTTGATAAGGTAATTGTACCTTATCCCGAATTGGAAAGTAGTTCATCACAGAAATCAGTTCCAGTGATTCCTACACCAATTAGTGAGGAAGCTAATGATGATGATCATGAAACTTCAGATGAAGTTACTACCGAACCTCGTAGGTCTTTCAGAGTAAGATCCGCACCAGAGTGGTACGATAATACTATTCTGGAAGTCATGTTACTAGACCATGATGAACCTACGAACTATGTGGAAGCGATGATGAGCCCAGATTCCGCGAAATGGCTTGAGGCCATGAAATCTGAGATGGAATCCATGTATGAGAACAAAGTGTGGACTTTGGTGGACTTGCCCAATGATCGGCAAGCCATAGAAAATAAATGGATCTTCAAGAGGAAGACAGACGTTGATAGTAGTGTTACTATCTACAAAGCTCGACTTGTCAAAAAAGTTTTTTTGACAAGTTCAAGGTGTTGAATACGATGAGATTTTCTCACTCGTATCGATGCTTAAGTCTGTCCGAATCATGTTAGCAATTGCCACATTTTATGAAATCTGGCAAATGGATGTCAAAACTACATTCCTTAATGGATTTATTAAAGAAGAGTTGTATATGATGCAACCAGAAGGTTTTGTCAATCATAAAGGTGCTAACAAAATATGCAAGCTCCAACGATCCATCTACGGACTGGTGCAAGCATCTCGGAGTTGGAATATACGCTTTGATGAGTTGATCAAAGCATATGTTCTTATACAGACTTTTGGAGAAACCTGTATTTACAAGAAAGTGAGTGGGAGCACTATAGATTTTCTGAAACAATATGTAGATGGCATATTGTTGATTGGAAATGATATAGAAATTCTGGATAGCATAAAAGGATACTTGAATAAGAGTTTTTCAAAGAAAGACCTTGGTGAAGCTTCTTACACATTGAGCATCAAGATCTATAGAGATAGATCAAGACGCTTGATGAGATTTTTCAATAATACATACCTTGATAAAATATTGAAGTAGTTCAAAATAGAATAGTCAAAGAAGGAGTTCTTGCTTGTGTTGCAAGGTATGAAGTTGAGTAAGACTCAAAACCCGACTATTGCAGAAAATAGAAAGAGAATGAAAAGTCATTCCCTATGCTTCAGTCATAGGTTCTATAAAGTATGCTATGTTGTGTACCAGACCTATTGTATACCTTGCTCTGAGTTTGGCAAGGGAGTACAATTTTGATCTAAGAGTAGATCACTGGACAGCGGTCAATAATATCCTTAGTGAGGACTAAGGAAATATTTCTCGATTATGGAGGTGATAAAAGAGCCCGTCGTAAAGAGTTACATCGATGCAAGCTTTTACACCAATCCAGAGGACTCAAAGTCTCAATCTGGATACATATTAAAAGTGGGAGCAATTAGCTAGAGTAGCTCCGTGCAGATCATTGTCGACATAGAATATTTGCAAAAATACATACGGCTCTAAATGTGACAGACCCGTTGACTAAACTTCTCTCACGAGCAAAACATGATCATACCTTAGTACTCTTTGGGTGTTAATCACATAGCGATGTGAACTAGATTATTGACTCTAGTAAACCCTTCGGGTGTTGGTCACATGATGATGTGAACTATGGGTGTTAATCACATACAGATGTGATTATTAGTGTTAAATCACATGGTGATGTGAACTAGATTATTGACTCTAGTGCAAGTGGGAGACTGAAGGAAATATGCCCTAGAGGCAATAATAAAGTTATTGTCTATTTCCTTATTTCATGATAAATGTTTATTATTCATGCTAGAATTGTATTAACCGGAAACTCAGTACATGTGTGAATACATAGACAAACATAGTGTCACTAGTATGCCTCTACTTGACTAGCTCGTTAATCAAAGATGGTTAAGTTTCCTAACCATAGACATGAGTTGTCATTTGATTAATGGGATCACATCATTAGAGAATGATGTGATTGACTTGACCCATTCCGTTAGCTTAGCACTTGATCATTTAGTATGTTGTTATTGCTTTCTTCATGACTTATACATGTTCCTATGACTATGAGATTATGCAACTCCCGTTTACCGGAGGAACACTTTGTGTGCTACCAAACATCACAACGTAACTAAGTGATTATAAAGATGCTCTATAGGTGTCTCCGAAGGTACTTGTTGAGTTGGCGTATTTCAACATTAGGATTTGTCACTCCGATTGTCGGAGAGGTATCTCTGGGCCCTCTCGGTAATGCACATCACTATAAGCCTTGCAAGCAATGTGACTAATGAGGTAGTTGCGGGATGATGCATTACATAATGAGTAAAGAGACTTTCCAGTAACGATATTGAACTAGGTATTGAGATACCGACGATCGAATCTCGGGCAAGTAACATACCGATGACAAAGGGAACAACATATGTTGTTATGCGGTTTGACCGATAAAGATCTTCGTAGAATATGTGGGAGCCAATATGAGCATCCAGGTTCCGCTATTGGTTATGGACCAGAGACGTGTCTCGGTCATGTCTACATAGTTCTCGAACCCATAGGGTCCCCATGCTTAAAGTTCGGTGACGATCTGTATTATGAGTTTATGTGTTTTGATGTACCGAAGGTAGTTCGGAGTCCCGGATGAGATCGGGGACATGACGAGGAGTCTCCAAATGGTCGAGACATAACGATTGATATATTGGACGACTATATTCGGACATCGAAAAGGTTCTGAGTGATTCGGGTATTTATCGGAGTACCGGAGAGTTACGGGAATTCGCCGGGGAGTATATGGGCCTTATTGGGCCTTAGTGGGAAGGAGAGGCAGCAACCAGGAGGCGGCGCGCGCCCCTGCCAAGCCCAGTCCGAATTGGACAAGGGGTTTGGGGCGCGACCCCCCTCTCCCTTCCTTCTCCACACCCCCTCCTTTCCCCCTGAGGGAGTCCTGGATTAGGGGGTATCCGGACAGCCGGACTATATACATCGTCTGTACAATTGAAGCGTGAAGATACAAGACTCAAGACTTCTGCCCGTGTCCGAATGAGACTCTCCTTTGCGTGGAAAGCAAGCTTGGCGATCCGGATATTATATTTCCTTCCTTGTAACCGACTCCATGTAAACCCTAGCCCTCTCCGGAGTCTATATAAACAGAGAGGATGGTCCTTAGAAGGCCGATCACAATTACAATCATACCATCATAGGCTAGCTTCTAGGGTTTAGCCTCTACGATCTCGTGGTAGATCTACTCTTGTATTACTCATATCTTCAATATTAATTAAGCAGGAGGTAGGGTTTTACCTCCATCGAGAGGGCCCGAACCTGGGTAAACATTGTGTCCCTTGCTTCCTGTTACCATCAGCCTAAGACGCACAGATCGGGACCCCCTACCCGAGATCCGCCGGTTTTGACACCAACATTGGTGCTTTCATTGAGAGTTCCTCTGTGTCGTCTCTTTGAGGCTTGATGGCGTCTTCAATCGCCAACAACACCATCCAGGGCGAGACTTTTCTACCCGGATAGATCTTTGTGTTCTGCGGCTTCGCACTTCGGGCCAATTCGCTTGGTCATCTGGAGCAGATCGACAGCTACGCCCCTGGCCACCAGTTCAGGTTCGGAATCTTGAGCTACACGACGGACATTCGCGGAGACTTGATCTTCGATGGATTCGGGCCTATGCCAGGAGCGGCGGACAGTCACGACGAGCACAGCCTCGACCTGCGGTCGGATAATGCTCGGGACATCATCCCTGCAGTAGCCCTGGATCTAAATCCGGAATAGGTTGCGTTGCCCAAGGACGGAGGGCTGGACCCCGCCCCGCAGGCCGCATATTCATCGGCAATGGAGCCGAACACAGGTCTCACCTCTGTGGAAGCCTGTAACCCCGGGCCCCCGGACTCGTATCCAGTTGTTGGTTCCAGTCCGCATACCCTCGAGCCAGCCGAGCCAGGTTGGGCTCCGGTCATGGAGTTTACCGCTGCGGGTATCTTCCAGCACTCGCCCTTCGGCGACATGCTGAACTCATTAAAGTCTCTCTATTTGTCAGGAGGCTCTGGGCCGAACTATGTCCGGCCTGAGTGGGAAGCAGGCAACGAAGGAATTCGTTGCCCACCCACCACCCACTTCATTGCCACAATCGATGATTTAACCTACGTTCTTGACTTCGACTCCGAAGACATCGACGGCATGGACGACGATGCAGGAGAAGCTACAGAATCTCTGGGGCGCGGGACTACTACCTTGTCACACGATATATACATGGTGGATACGCCCAAGAAGGACGACAGCGATAATCCGGAAGATGACACGCCCGGGAAAAAGCCAAAACGACGGCGCAGACGCCGCTCAAAGTCCAGCAACAGTAAAAATAGCGACAAGAGCGCAAGAAGGATTGACATACCAGTAAACCCTGAAGGCAGCAACGACCACACGGACCCAGCGATAGAGCGGGACGAGCCAGGTCACGCCAAACCGAGTTCGGAGCAAATACCCGAGCACAATGATCCGGAGGGACGAGCTCATGAAACCACCCCAGAACAGGAACACAGTCCGGACAACGATGCATTCATCATTCCGGACGAACGAGTGGAACGGGACAACCTCCACCGAAAGCTTATGGCCACAGCAAGAAGTCTAAAGAAGCAGAAGCAACGGCTCAAAGTCGCACAGGAAACGCTCAGTCACAGATGGACTAAAGTGCTAGACATTGAAAGATATGGCGATGATCGCCATATGAAAAGCTATCTAAAGCGCAAGCTACTGCCAGAATTCGACGACGAGGCTGTTCCACCAAACAATAATACGACCGGGAGACCAGACGTACCGCTTCATAACCACAACAGAACGGCTACTGACGCCGCGCACGATCTGCGTGGGCATCTGGATAAGAAGGCCGGTGCAGCCAGGTCCATCTATGGATCTAAAGGACACACCCCGGCGAGGGACTATGGTCACCCAAACGCTCATACAAGCCAAATACCAGTTCGGAATAAACTCCGGACACACCAACAGCCGACTGCATGCCACAACACGTCCAGATACAGAGGGGCTGCTCACCCCCTGTGCTTCACCGAAGAAGTACCGGACCATGAATTCCCACAAGGTTTTAAACCTGTGAACATAGAGGCATACGACGGAACGACAGACCCAGGGGCCTGGATCGAGGATTTTATCCTGCATATTCACATGGCTCGTGGGGATGATGTCCACACCATCAAATATCTTCCTGTCAAGCTGAAGGGACCAGCTCGACACTGGTTGAAAAGCCTCCCCGAAAACTCAATTGGGAGTTGGGAGGAACTCGAAGACGCTTTCAGGGCCAATTTTCAAGGTACTTATGTCCGGCCTCTGGATGCAGACGATCTAAGTCACATAATCCAACAGCCCGGAGAGTCCGCCCGCAAGCTTTGGAACAGATTCCTCACTAAGAAGAATCAAATTGTTGATTGTCCGGACGCCGAAGCCTTAGCGGCATTCAAACACAGCATCTGTAACGAATGGCTCGCCAGACACCTCGGCCAAGAAAAGCCAAGGACAATGGCAGCCTTAACAAGCCTTATGACCCGCTTTTGCACGGGTGAAGATAGCTGGCTAGCCCATAAAGGCACCAGTGACCCCAGCACATCCGAAATAAGGAATGGCAATGGGAAGCCACGGCGTAATAAAAACAAACGCCAAATCAAGGAAGAGAGCCCGGACAACACAATGGTCAATGCTGGATTCAGGGGCTCTCCACCTGATCAGCAAAAGAAGCCATTTAAAGGCAGTAAAGAGGGACCGTCCGATCTGAACAGAGCCCTGGACAGACTATGCCAAATTCATGGCACCCCGGAGAAACCTGTGAACCACACCCATAGAGAGTGTTGGGTCTTCAAGCAGGCCGGCAAATTAAATGCCGAATACAAAGGGAGGGAAACACCAAGTGAAGACGAGGACGAAGCTCACCAGCCGAACACTGGGGGACAGAAAAAAAATTCCCGCCAGAGGTTAAAACAGTAAGCATGATCCACGCGACTCACGCATTCATGAGAAGGCATGAACGCGCGCTCAGAGACGCGCATGATGTAGAGCCCATCGTACCCACATCTAACTACTGGATGTCTCATCCAATCACTTTCGATCACATGGACGGCCGTACTAGTATTCGGCGCGGAGGATCACATGCCTTGGTGCTTGACCCAATAATCGACGGATACCGTCTCACCCGTAGTCTCAATTTAATATACGAGGACACTGTTCGTAGAATGGGGATAAACCCATCCAGAATTAGCCAAAGCAACACCGCCTTTGAAGGGGTGATACCAGGCGTTGAAGCCTACGGCAGGGGCTCCGTCGTGCTGGAAGTAACATTCGGCTCCCCAGGCAACTCCAGAAGCGAAGAACTACTCTTCACCATCGCACCCTTCCAAAGCAGCTATCACGCATTGCTCGGAATAACGGCCTTCGCCCGCTTCAACACATTGCCGCACTATGGCTACCTTACACTCAAGATGCCCAGCCCCCGTGGCGTCATCTCCGTTAGCGGAATCACAGAGCGCTCTTCATGCATAGAGGAACACGCGACGGCCCTGGCGGCCGGACTATAAGCAGCCTCCAATATCAGAAAACATGACTGGTCATTAAGACCATAGACATGGTTAGACGAGTCTGGTAGCCCGGATAAAATTCAATCGAGCACCGTATATGTAATCCCATAGAGGAAACCAGGGGCTATAAATATTTAATACAGCCCCACACTTGGCTCAACCTTATTGGCAGACCAACATCTTACACTTTTACTATCCATCGCATACTTACGTTGTACTCTCCTATGAGTTTTCCTTTTTTCCACAGACAACGTTCGCGCGATTCCCTTCCAGGATACGGCACAACAGAGACAAAGGCGCAGACGTGTAGCATGGCCTCGTTCAACAGGTTTGTTTTTAGATTAAGCCCCTGTGTAAACCTTTTCTATTGCCTCTTGTTGTTTAAACCATCCCATGGGTTCCATACCCACAGAGGATACTGTCGTTATTGGCATTTCGCCACGACAGATTACCGCACGTACCTGGAAATACAGGGTTCATAATGAATGGGCATTCTTGGGCCCATCTTCTGTTATAAAGCCCGAACACCTTCGGGAGTGTTCGGCGTCACGAGTTTGACCTTATATACATTAGCTCTGAATCATGTCTTTGGTCAAATGTTGGGTTTGCCCGGCTCCTGGGTTTGCCGCCTTACGTTCCGTTATTATGGCTAAGGCGACCAAAGGAGAACTACTGCGATTGTGCCCTGGTTATTCCGGATGAGCACCTCAGTAGAGAAAGCCGAAAACTGACTGTCATGATGCATCGAGAAACTGTTCAACCACTCGAAGACTCACCGCAATCTTTAGGATTTCTCCGCATTAACGAAGGGTCGTTTCTCCGCCATGTACACACGCGCCCATATTCGGATGCACGCGATGGTACCAGGGGCTACATAGTAGCCCCACCATTAGACTCCCATGGCTAAGCGAAAGTGTTACAACTATATAGTCTGGTTGCCTAGTTCGACGTGCGATCACCTCCTTAATGGACCAAGACGTTGGATCAAGTGTGATTAAGCATATTTTTCGCGAACACCCCCGCATTGTATGCGTGGGGGCTGAAGCCAACGACTGCTATCTTTCGGACTACTTATACATATGAAAACGGCCGCACAGGGGACACAATCATATTTTCAGGCAAAAAGTATAAATATAGCCTCATAATCAAAATAAACATTGTTTATACAATGATTCGACTTATCACTCGAACAAAACATTCTTCGAGCACCGCGCCTCTATTAGGCGGGTGCCTTCTGTGACCTGCGTCAAGTAGTGCCCGGCCGGATATTGGCCTCCTGCCGGATCCTGGGTCGCTATAATGGTGGCCTTCATATCAGTCCAATAGGCTTTAAGGCGGGTAAGAGCCATTCGTGCGCCCTCTATGCACGTCGACCTCCTCATGACGTCGATCCGAGACACGGCCCCAAGGAATTGTTGCACCAAACCAAAATAATTGTCCGGCTTAGGCCCCTTCGGCCAAAGATGGTCTATTACAGACAACATTGCAAGCCCGGACAGTCTATGAAGCTCCGCCACAGCAGCCACCTTCTCATTTAACGGCAGCAGGCGAGTGGGAGCATTGAATTGTGACCAGAAAAGCTTCTCCACTTCCTTATCACCTTGATCCTCGAAGAACTTGGCAGCGACAGATGTACTATTCGTCAAGTCTGCATATGCGTCTGCAGGACTCCAGCGCCCAGCCAGGGGAGCATACTTTGGATCCAAACACTTCATCCGCAGTAAGTAGGAGCCCCCAGCCATGATTTTGTCGGCCTGTTGGAGCTCCTCCCGCATACCCCGGATCTCGGTCCGCATCTCCTTGGTGACATTAAGTGCCTTGTCCAGCTCGGCCGAACTTGCCTTATTCTCCTTTTCAAGGAGTACATACTGGTCGGTGGCATTTTTCAACTCCCCAGCCATTTCGGCTATCTTTTCCTCGCTTCGGCGATGAGCAGCCTGTTCGGCTCTCAATTCTTTGGCCGCCTTTAGGGCAGCCGCATTGCTAGCCCGAGCTTGTTCCTTGGCCTGAGCAAGTTCCGCCCTCAGGGCCTCCACGGCAGCAGCACCATCTGCAGTGCAAACACATTACATTAATATTATGCCCCTCTCACATTTTCCTATATAAAACATAATAAGGGAAGCAGAGCTCATACCCTGTGACTCTTCCAGCCTCTTGTTCACCAGTGTGATATTGGCATCGATTGAT
>NW_025228152.1:5668-26395 GCF_018294505.1 Triticum aestivum | reverse complement strand
GTGTTCGACAATAACCTTGGAGTATTCGGACGGAGGAACCCGCCTTGCAATGCCGAAGACAAGACTGCGCGCCGGACTCATCGTCATTGAAGCCTGGTTCAGGGGCTACTGAGGGAGTCCTGGATTAGGGGGTATCCGGACAGCCGGACTATATACATCGTCCGGACTATTGAAGCGTCAAGAAACAAGACTCAAGACTTTGGCTCGTGTCCGGATGGGACTCTCCTTTGCGTGGAAAGCAAGCTTGGCGATCCGGATATTACATTTCCTTCCTTGTAACCGACTCCATGTAAACCCTAGCCCTCTCCGGTGTCTATATAAACTAGAGAGGATGGTCCTTAGAAGGCCGATCACAATTACAATCATACCATCATAGGCTAGCTTCTAGGGTTTAGCATCTATGATCTCGTGGTAGATCTACTCTTGTACTACTCATATCTTCAATATTAATCAAGCAGGAAGTAGGGTTTTACCTCCATCGAGAGGGCCCGAACCTGGGTAAACATTGTGTCCCTTGCTTCCTGTTACCATCAACCTAAGACGCACAGATCGGGACCCCCTACCCGAGATCCGCCGGTTTTGACACCGACACCCCCTTCTCCTAGTTGGACTAGGAAAGGAAGAAACCTACTCCTAATAGGAGTAGGAATCCTACTCCCTTGGCGCGCCCCTCCTAGGGCCGGCCTCCTCCTCCCTCCCTCCTTTATATACGGGGGCAGGGGGCACCCCACAGACACAACAATTGATCTCTTGATCTCTTAGCCATGTGCGGTGCCCCCATCCACCATATTCCATGTCAATCATATCATAGCGGTGCTTAGGCAAAGCCCTACGTCGGTAGCAACATCATCACCATCACCAAGCCGTCGTGCTAACGAAACTCTCCCTCAAAGCTCGGCTGGATTGGAGTTCGAGGGATGTCATCGAGCTGAACGTGTGCTGAACTCGGAGGTGCCGTACATTCGGTACTTGGATCGGTCGGATCGTGAAGACATACGACTACATCAACCGCATTGTGCTAACGCTTCCGATTTCGGTCTACGAGGGTACGTGGACAACACTCTCCCCTCTCATTGCTATGCATCACCATGATCTTGAGTGTGTGTAGGATATTTTTTGAAATTACTACGTTCCCCAATAGGCATGTCACCGGCGATGGAACAACCTAAGGACAAACACCTAAAAACCAGCCTCCTAGTCAGACATAGGCACCGGGCCACACAGATCCGCACAGGGGCAACAACCACATGAATCCCTGCCCAGATCCCTAGATCTGCGTAGTTCGAAGAAGCCAGATCTTCGCCAAGGCCCTGGATCCACTTGCACGCATATACTTAAACTAATGTTGCATGTAAGTTAGCCGTATTTTCTCAAGAAAAAGTAACTTAGAAGATTAGCTTGAAGGTGCATGTCATGTAACCCGACAACTACCTACGGTCATCTTTAAGTACATCCTCAAAATCCCCATTTCACTTCTCGGGGAATTTTGGACAAATTTTTGCACCTGACCAGGCCCAGTGGGCATGACGTGAGACGAAAACATACCGAAAAAGAACATTCTCGAAAAGAATCAAACATGTGACCTCGTGCTTCTAAACCTCGTGTGCTAGCCACTACAAGAGAGGACAGTTGGTGGATTTTGTGAAGCGTGAAACTATTTAACGACATACTGTAGCAGGGAGATTTGATAACTTTTTAGAATTATTTAAAACATTTTCTTGAAAAAAAATATTTTTTTAAAATACCAAATATTTTTAAAATCCCAACATTTCTTAAAAATAGGAGTACATTTTTTAAAATTTTGAACATTTTGAAAAACGAATAACTTTTTGAAAATGCGAACATTTTCTGGAACATCATCGAGTAGTCGTACTAAGTTGTAACAAACTTCGTTTGAGCGGGATACAATGCCCTATCACTTTTTTGCATAAATTTTATCTCTTCCGCAATTGTATATCACAAAGTCTTTTTTCTTTTTACCTTGAGAAATCTCCTTATCGACCTAGCCGGGGTTTCTGTAGCTTGGGTTTTACTATGTATATGACCCTTTTAGGGGACCGGCTTGCATGCGATGGCTTGCAGCCTGTACTTGCAGCGGAGCCAAGGTTCGATTCTTAGCTGATCCTAGGTTTGCTGGCACGGGACATGGGCGTCGGTGTCAAAACCGGCAGATCTCGGGTAAGGGGTCCCGAATTGTGTGTCTGAGAATCGATAGTAACAAGGGACGATGGGGACACGATGTTTACACAGGATAGCATCGCCGCCCTGGGGCTTTCAACAGATTATGATCGGATCGGGCTTAAACCTGACCAGAGGGAAATCAATCTCCCGCCGATCACTCACCTGGTGGCGATCGTCGATGAACGAGACAAGAACACTTCTTCCCCTAAGTTAAAAACCAGCTATGTTTGGATCTCCGAACCCATTAAACTAGATACTCCTCATTCGGAGGAGACCCCACGTCCCCCGAACTCTGGGTCGGACTTAGGGTCCGGGGAGCGCTTGGATCTTCCTGGACCCGAACCGGTGACATCGGAGATTTTACAAGCTCCGAGCACAATTCTGGGCTGGGATTCAAGTTTTAGCCCACCCGCCCACCACAATCAATACTCTCCAAGAAATTCAGGCCCTCCGGACATATACGACATGATTTATGTACGGCAGCAACCTCAGGGAACGGTCCATCACTTTTGGGCCAGGTTTCTACTTGTGAAAAACAAGATTAAAGATTGTTGCGACGATGATGCGGTCTCGGTTTTTCGTCACAATTGCGTGGATGGGGGAATTCGGAATGCCCTCGACCACCATCACGTACAGAGTTTCATGGAACTATCGCATGTAGTACGAAAATACTGCGCGATGGAAAGCACATGGAAGGCCCAAAAACCCAATTGGAACCCGCTGCCTTTAAGCAGTGCACTACCCGGGCAAAACGGGTACACCCTTATGGGGCATCCGATGATAAGCCCGTCGGCAAGAAAAACAAACCCTTCGCGGGACATAGGTCCATCCTCGACAAGCCCTATCAGATACATGCAATGCTGAGCACCGAACCAACTCACAGCCTTCGGGCATGCTGGGTACTCCGCCAAGTGGCTAAAAGCTGTGAGGCTATGCTCACTACCGTTACTCCAGAAAAGCATTCTCCAGAGGATGACGATCTTAATGTCTTTATTGTCTTCGAGACCTTCTCTTCAAATAATCAGCGCAAAAGGGCACTCCGTGACCTCGCCAAAATCAACCAAGTAACCGCAATGAGCCCATGGAACGACGCGGCAATAACATTCATCGCTGACAATGAACCAAGGTCCCGATCAGTCCGAGCACCAACCGCCTTGGTCTTAAACCCAATTGTGGATGGCTTTCGACTCACCAAAGTGCTCATGGACGGCGGCAGCGGACTTAACCTCATCTACGAGGACACGCTTGACAAAATGCAAATTGACAAGACCCGCATCGAGCAAAGCAATACCACCTTCCAACGCATCATCCCCAGTCGAGAAGCACGATGTCCGGGGAAAATCAACTTTGACGTAGTATTCGGCATGCCTGAGAATTACAGGTCCGAGGAGTTGCTTTTCCACGTGGCTCCCTTCAATAGCGAATATCACGCCCTTTTGGGGAGGGACGCTTTCTCACGCTTCCAAGCCATACCCCATTACGGGCACATGAAGCTTAAAATGTCAAGGCCCAACGGAATAATCATAGCTACAAGTGATCCGGATAAAGCACTCCACACTGAAAACAAAACTGCATCCTTGGCCATTGAGGCACTATCCGAAGCCCTTGCAACCAAAGAACTAACCACCCTGCGATCCACGGTGGACAAGGATGACGTGATTCTTGATAAGTGGCCCAAGTCCACCTCTTTCAAACCAGCAGATGAAATAGTAAAATTTCAAGTGCACCCAGCGGATCCTAACAAAACAACGTCCATTGGAGCACAGCTAGATCTGATGGTCGATGCCGCCCTACGAGCGTTCCTGCGCGAAAATTGGGATATCTTTGCCTGGCACCCTACGGACATGCCCGGGATGCCACGCAGACTGGCCGAACATAGCCTCAACATAATCAAGGGGTTCAAACTGGTCAAACAAACGCTAAGGAGATTTTCTAAACCCAAACGACAAGCTACGGGGGAGGAGCTAGCCAAACTACTTGAAGTCGGGTTCATCGGAGAAATCAAACTCCCAGATTGGCTAGCCAACTTGGTCATGGTGCCGAAGAAGGATAAGTGTTGGCGCCTTTGTGTTGACTTCAAAGACCTCAATAAGGCTTGCCCCAAAGACCCTTTCCCATTGCCCCGCATTGACCAAATTATTGACGTGACCGCAGGACATGACCCATTGTGTTTCCTCGACGCTTACTCCGGATACCATCAGATTAAATGAAGGAGTCCGACCAGGCCGCAACGGCGTTTATTACCCCGTACGGGCCTTTCTACTTCAGCACTATGCCTTTCGGGCTTAAAAATGCTGGTGCCACTTACCACCGCATGATTCAAACATGTTTGGAAAAACTGTTGGGGAACGTAGTATTTCAAAACATTTCCTACGATCACGCAAAATCTATCTAGGAGAAGCATAGCAACGAGCGGGGAGAGTGTGTCCACGTACCCTCGTAGACCGAAAGCGGAAGCGTTTAGTAATGTGGTTGATGTAGTCGAACGTCTTCACGTTCCAACTGATCCAAGCAATGAATGTACGACACCTCCGTGTTCAGCACACGTTCAGCACGATGACGTCCCTCGAGTCTTGATCCAGTTGAGGCCGAAGGAGAGTTCCATCAGCATGACGGCATGGTGATGGTGATGATGAAGTAACCGACATAGGGCTTCAACTAAGCACTACGACGATATGACCGAGGTGTGTATCTATGGAGGGGAGCACCGCACACGGCTAAGAGAAGACTTGGTGTGTCTTTGGGGTGCACCCTCCCACGTATATAAAGGAGGGGGGGAGAAGGTGGCTGGCCCAAGGGGGCGCGCCAGGTGTGGGGAGTCCTACTAGGACTCCCTAGTCCAAGTAGGATTCCTTCTCCTTTTTCCTTTTTCTGGATAAGCAAAGAGGGAAGAGAGAATGAGTAGGAGAGGGAAAGGGGGGGCGCCCCCACCCCTTGTCCAATTCTGATTGGCAAGGGGGGGCACGCGCCACCTCTTGGTTGGCCCTCTCTCTTCTCCATAAGGCACATGATGGCCCATTAACTTTCCGGGGGGGTTCCGGTAACCCCCAGTTCTCCGAAACTTATCCGAAACTTCCCGAAACCATTCCGGTGTCCGAATATAACCTTCCAATGTATGAATCTTTACCTCTCGACCATTTTGAGACTCCTCATCATGTCTGTGATCTCGTCCGGGACTCTGAACAAACTTCGGTCATCAAATCACATAACTCATAATACAAATTGTCATCGAACGTTAAGCGTGCGGACCCTATGGGTTCGAGAACTATGTAGACATGACTGAGACACATCTCCGGTCAATAACCAATAGCGGAACCTGGATGCTCATATTGCCTCCTAAATATTCTACGAAGACCTTTATCGGTCAAACCGCATAATAACATACGTTGTTCCCTTTGTCATCGGTATGTTACTTGCCCGAGATTCGATCGTCGGTATCCTCATACCTACTTCAATCTCGTTACCGGCAAGTCTCTTTACTCGTTCCATAATGCATCATCCCATAACTAACTCATTAGTCACATTGCTTGCAACGTTTATAGTGATGTGAATTACCGAGAGGGCCCCGAGATACCTCTCCGATACCCAGAGTGACAAATCCTAATCTCGATCTATGCCAACTCAACAAACACATTCAAAGACACCTGTAGAGCATCTTTATAATCACCCAGTTATGCTGTGACGTTTGATAGCACACAAAGTGTTCCTTCGGTATTCGGGAGTTGCATAATCTCATAGTCAGAGGAACATGTATAAGTCATGAAGAAAGCAATAGTAATAAAACTAAACAATCATTATGCTAAGCTAATGGATGGATCTTTTCCATCACATCATTCTCTAATGATGTGATCCCGTTCATCAAATGACAACACATGTCTATGGTCAGGAAACTTAACCATATTTGATTAACGATCTAGTCAAGTAGAGGCATACTAGGGACACTCTGTTTGTCTATATATTCACACATGTACTAAGTTTCCCGTTAATACAATTCTAGCATGAATAATAAAAATTTATCATGATATAAGGAAATATAAATAACAACTTTATTATTGCCTCTAGGGCATACTTCCTTCAGTCTCCCACTTGCACTAGAGTCAATAATCTAGATTACAAAGTAATGATTCTAACTCTCGATCCAGCTAAGTGTCGAGGGAGAGCTTCGTCAGCACGACGTGTGATGACAGTGATGATGAAGTTACCGATGCAGGGCTTTGCCTAAGCACTATAACGATATGACCGAGGTGGAATCTGTGGAGGGGGGCACCGCACATGGCTAAGACAACTGTCAACTTGTGTGTCTATGGGGTGCCCCCTCCCCCATATATAAAGGAGTGGAGGAGGGGGAGGGACGACCCTCTATGGCGCGCCCAAGGGGAGTCCTACTCCCACCGGGAGTAGGATCCCCCCTCCCTAGTTGGATTAGGAGAGGAAGGAAGGGGGAGAGAGGGGGAAGGAAAGGGGGGGGGCGGCCCCCACCCAATTCGGATTGGGCTTGGGGGGGGGGGCTCCTAGGCTCCCTTCTCCTATCTCCCACTATGGCCCAATAAGGCCCATATACCTCCCGAGGGGTTCTGGTAACCTCCCGGTACTCTAGTAAATGCCCGAACTCACCCGGAACCATTCCGATGTCCAAACATAGCCATCCAATATATCGATCTTTATTTCTCGACCATTTCGAGACTCCTTGTCATGTCTATGATCAAATCCGGGACTCCGAACAACCTTCGGTACATCAAAACACATAAACTCATAATACCGATCGTCACCGAACGTTAAGCGTGCGGACCCTACGGGTTCAAGAACTATGTAGACATGACCAAGACTCATCTCCGGTCAATAGCCAATAGAGGAACCTAGATGCTCATATTGGTTCCCACATATTCTACGCAGATCTTTATTGGTCAAACCACATAACAACATATGGTGTTCCCTTTGTCATCGGTATGTTACTTGCCCGAGATTCGATCGTCGGTATCTCGATACCTAGTTTAATCTTGTTACCAGAAATTCTCTTTACTCGTTCCATAATGCATCATCCCACAACTAACTCATTAGTCACATTGCTTGCAAGGCTTATAGTGGTGTGCATTACCGAGAGGGCCCAGAGATACCTTTCCGATACTTGGAGTGACAAATCCTAATCTCGATCTATGCCAACTCAACAAACACCATCGGAGACACCTGTAGAGCATCTTTACAATCACCCAGTTACATTGTGATGTTTGATAGCACACTAAGTGTTCCTCCGGTATTCAGGAGTTGCATCATCTCATAGTCATAGGAATATGTATAAGTCATGAAGAAAGCAATAGCAATACACTAAACAATCAAGTGCTAAGCTAACAGAATGGGTCAAGTCAATCACATCATTCTCTAATGATGTGATTCCGTTAATCAATTGACAACTCATGTCTATGGCTTGGAAACTTAAACATCTTTGATTCAACGAGCTAGTCAAGTAGAGGCATACTAGTGACACTCCGTTTGTCTGTGTATTCACGCATGTACTAAGGTTCCGGTTAATACAATTCTAGCATGAATAATAAACATTTATCATGATATAAGGAAATATAAATAACAACTTTATTATTGCCTCTAGGGCATATTTCCTCCAGTCTCCCACTTGCACTAGAGTCAATAATCTAGATTACACATTAATGATTCAAACACCCATGGAGTCTTGGTGCTGATCATGTTTTGCTTGTGGAAGAGGCTTAGTCAATGGGTCCGCAACATTCAGATCCGTATGTATTTTGCAAATCTATATATCTCCCTCCTTGACTTGATCGCGGATGGAATTGAAGCATCTCTTGATGTGTTTGGTTCTCTTGTGAAATCTGGATTCCTTCACCAAGGCTATTGCTCCAGTATTGTCACAAAAGATTTTCATTGGACCCGATGCACTAGGTATTACACCTAGATCGGATATGAACTCCTTCATCCAGATTTCTTCATTTGTTGCTTCTGAAGCAGCTATGTACTCCGCTTCACACGTAGATCCTGCCACGACGCTTTGCTTGGAACAGCACCAACTGACAGCTCCACCATTCAATATGAATACATATCCGGTTTGTGACTTAGAGTCATCCGGATTAGTGTTAACGCTTGCATCGATGTAACCATTTACGACAAACTCTTTGTCGCCTCCATAAATGAGAAACATATCCTTAGTCCTTTTTAGGTATTTTAGGATGTTCTTGACCGCTGTCCAGTTATCCACTCTTGGATTACTTTGGTACCTCCCTACTAAACTAATAGCAAGGAACACATCAGGTCTGGTACACATCATTGCATACATGATACAACCTATGGATGAGGCATAGGGAATGACTTTCATTTTCCCTCTATCTTCTACAGTGGTCGGGCATTGAGTCTAACTCAACTTCACACCTTGTAACACAGGCAAGAACCCTTTCTTTGACTGATCCATTTTGAACTTCTTCAAAACTTTATCAAGGTATGTGCTTTGTGAAAGTCCAATTAAGCGTCTTGATCTATCTCTATAGATCTTGATGCCCAATATATAAGCAGCTTCACCGAGGTCTTTCATTGAAAAATTCTTATT
The DNA here is from genome assembly GCF_018294505.1 of Triticum aestivum. Taxonomy (NCBI): domain Eukaryota; kingdom Viridiplantae; phylum Streptophyta; class Magnoliopsida; order Poales; family Poaceae; genus Triticum; species Triticum aestivum. Next base: position 17,646 of record NW_025228152.1, on the reverse strand, counting down.
CAAGTATCCTTTTATGCTATCCAGAAATTCCGTATCATTTCCGCTCAACAATATGGCATCCACATATAATATCAGAAATGCTACAGAGCTCCCACTCACTTTCTTGTAAATACAGGCTTCTCCAAAAGTCTGTATAAAACCATATGCTTTGATCACACTATATATCAAAGCATATATTCCAACTCCGAGAGGCTTGCACCAGTCCATAAATGGATTGCTGGAGCTTGCACACTTTGTTAGCACCTTTGGATCAACAAAACCTCCTGGTTGCATCATATACAACTCTTCTTTAAGATATCCATTAAGGAATGCAGTTTTGACATCCATTTGCCAGATTTCATAATCATAAAATGCGGCAATTGCTAACATGATTCGGACAGACTTAAGCATCGCTACGGGTGAGAAGGTCTCATCGTAGTCAACCCCTTGAACTTGTCGAAAACCTTTCGCAACAAGTTGAGCTTTGTAGACAGTAATATTACCGTCAGTGTCAGTCTTCTTCTTGAAGATCCATTTATTCTCTATTGCTTGTTGATCATCGGGCAAGTCAACCAAAGTCCACACTTTATTCTCATACATGGATCCTATCTCAGATTTCATGGCCTCAAGCCATTTCATGGAATCTGGGCTCATCATCGCTTCCTCATAGTTCGTAGGTTCGTCATGGTCAAGTAACATGGCCTCCAGAATAGGATTACCGTACCACTCTGGTGCGGACCTTACTCTGTTTGACCTACGAGGTTCGGTAATAACTTGATCTAAAGTTTCATGATCATCATCATTAGCTTCCTCAATAATTGGTGTAGGAATCACTGGAACTGATTTCTGCGATGAACTACTTTCCAATTCGGGAGCAGGTACAATTACCTCATCAAGTTCTACTTTCCTCCCACTCACTTCTTTCGAGAGAAACTCCTTTTCTAGATCCATTATTAGCAACGAATATCTTGCCTTTGGATATGTGATAGAAGGTGTACCCAACAGTTTCCTTTGGGTATCCTATGAAGACACATTTCTCTGATTTGGGTTCGAGCTTATCAGGTTGAAGCTTTTACACATAAGCATCCCAGCCCCAAACTTTAAGAAACGACATCTTAGGTTTCTTGCCAAACCACAGTTCAAATGGTGTCGTCTCAACGGATTTAGATGGTTCCCTATTTAACATGAATGCAACCGTCTCTAAAGCATAACCCCAAAATGATAGTTGTAAATCGCTAAGAGAAATCATAGATCGCACCATCTAATAATGTACGGTTATGACGTTCAGACACACCATTACTCTGTGGTGTTCCAGGTGGCGCGAGTTGCCAAACTATTCCACATTGTTTCAAATGAAGACCAAACTCATAACTCAAATATTCACATCCAGATCAGATCGTAGAAACTTTATTTTCTTGTTACGATGATTTTCCACTTCACTCTGAAATTCTTTAAACTTTTCAAATGTTTCAGACTTATGTTTCATTAAGTAGATATACCCATATCTTCTCAAATCACCTGTGAAGGTGAGAAAATAACGATACCCGCCGCAAGCCTCAACACTCATCGGACCGCATACATCCGTAGGTATTATTTCCAATAAGTCAGTTGCTCGCTCCATTGTTCTGGAGAACGGAGTCTTAGTCATCTTGCCCATGAGGCATGGTTCACAAGAATCAAGTGATTCTAAAAGCCCATCAGGATAAGTTTCTTCATGCGCTTTACACCAATATGACCTAAATGGCAGTGCCACAAATAAGTTGCACTATCATTATTAACCTTGCATCTTTTGGCTTCAATATTATGAATATCTGTATCACTACAATTGAGATTCAACAAAAATAGACCACTCATCAAGGGTGCATGACCATAAAAGATATTACTCATATAAATAGAACAACCATTACTCTCTGATTTAAATGAATAACCATCTCGCATCAAACAAGATCCAGATATAATGTTCATGCTTAACGCTGGCACCAAATAAAAATTATTCAGGTCTAAAACTAATCCCGAAGATAGATGTAGAGGTAGTGTGCCGACGGCGATCACATCAACTTTGGAACCATTTCCCACGCGCATCGTCACCTCGTCCTTAGCCAATCTTTGTTTAATCTGTAGCCCTTGTTTCGAATTGCAAATATGAGCAACGGAAACAGTATCAAATGCCCAGGCGCTACTACGAGCATTAGTAAGGTACACATCAATAACATGTATATCAAATATACCCACTCAACTCCATTGGCATTGAACTTTCATACAAAACCAACACCTTGGTTCTTCCGGTGCCTTCCTTAATTGCGTACAATTTCCTCAAATTGCTTACTCCCGGCAAGGCTCTTGTAAACACCTTTCTCTATGATTCCCTTCAATAAGCTATTTTCTTGCTCAAGTGTAACTTGGCTAAGAGAATCATTAGTGGAATCAAGAAAACTACTAGAAGCAACAATATTGGATTTAACATGATGATTGTTACTACTAGAGGAAGAATCCTTCTTGTTTTTGTTACTAGACTTGACTTGAGGCATGTAAGTACATAAGAGTAAAAGCTTGGCAATGTAAGAATAACTTTTCTTGCAAAGATCATCATTGATTGCCTTTAAGAACTCATGCTCTTGCTCAAGGTTGAGCTTTTCAAAGCGTAACTTCTCATGAGTCCTTCAAAGTTCTCGATGATCCCCTAAGATAGTTTCATGAGCTAACTTGAGAGTGTTTAGTTCTTTAGTTAAGAGCTCAATCTTCTCCTTATCATCGTCATTCGTTTTATCTTGATTAGCATGATTAATTGACGTTTCATCATAGTATTCATCACTAGAGTTGTCAATAAGTAAATCATCATCACCTAACAAGTCATCTTCATCACTATTGAAATCAACATACTCAGGATGTGTTACCTTTGGGCCTTTAGCCATGAAGCATCTTCCAAGTACTTCATATGGTGAATCAAATATGTCGTGGGAGTTGGTTGACACAAGTGCTAGACCGGCAACACCTTCATCTTGAGTATGTTCGGAGTCGGAGTGATAGCTTCTCTCGGAGTGATGTTCAGAGTCAGAATCGGATAACCATTCACCAACATGAGCTTGATGTCTTCGTTTTCTGTAGCTCCTTGATGACTTATCCTTCCTTTCCGAATCCTTGCTTCTCCGGGATGTTCTTCGTTCATAACGATCATCTCTACTCCTTCTCTCTCTTGGCGGTGATTCTTCTCTTCTTTTGTATGGAGCCGTACACTCATTGGAATAGTGTCCGGGTCTTCCACAGTTGTAGCAATTTCGCTCCCGACTGGAAGATCTTTTGTCATTGTATGACCTTGACTTGGAACTTCTTTCCTTGCTTCTACTCTTGTATAATTTGTTGAAGTTCTTCACCATTAGGCTCAATTCTTCATTGAAGGTTTGTTTCTCACTTGATGATGTGGGAGCTTCACATGAGGCTTTGTAAGCACCACTTGACTTGTTGTGCAGCTCCTCCTTATCCTTGAGTGACATCTCATGAGCAACAATTCTTCCGATGACCTCCATTGGCTTGAGATTCTTGTAGTTGGGCATCATTTGGATCAATGTGCACACAGTATCATATTTTCCATCCAAGGCTCTTAGGATCTTCTTGATGATGAATTTGTCGGTCATCTCTTTGCTTCCTAAGCCAACAATCTCATTTGTGATGAGAGCAAGCCTAGAGTACATTTCAGCGACGCCTTCACCATCCTTCATCTTGAACTTGTCAAGTTGACTTTAAAGCACATCCAATTTGGATTCCTTGATGGAGTCGGTACCTTCATGCATACCAATCAAAGTGTCCCAAATTTCCTTTGCATTCTCAAGACGGCTGATTTTGTTGAATTCTTCGGGGCACAATCCGTTGAAGAGGATATCACAAGCTTGAGCATTGTATTGCAGCATCTTTAACTCTTCCATGCTAGCTTCACGGTTTGGTTCTCTCCCATCAAAGAATTCACCTTGCAAACCAATACACACAATAGCCCAAACGGTGGGGTTATGTCCGAGAATATGCATTTTCATCTTATGCTTCCAACTAGCAAAATTAGTACCATCAAAGTAAGGACCTCTACGGTGGTAGTTTCCCTCGCTAGACGCCATACTCTCCTAGGTTGTGAAACCAAGGGTATGACCACCAAAAGGTATGGAAATCAAAGCAAATGGAGACCAAAGCTCTAATACCACTTGTAGGACCTTGAAGTATGTCTAGAGGGGGGGGGGTGATTAGACTACTTGACCAAATAAAAACTTAACCTTTTCCCAATTTTAGTCTTTGGTAGATTTTAGCAAACTTAGCACAAGTCAAGCAATCTTAACACAATTCAAGCAAGCATGCAAAGAGTATATGAGGAGCGGAAAATAAAGCATGTAACTTGCAAGAATGTAAAGGGAAGGGTTTGGAGATTTCAAACGCAATTTGGAGACACGGTGATTTTTGAGCCGTGGTTCCGATAGGTGGTGCTATCGTACATCCACGTTGATGGAGACTTCAACCCACGAAGGGTAACGGCTGCACGAGTCCATGGAGGGCTCCACCCAAGAAGGGTCGACGAAGAAGCAACCTTGTCTATCCCACCATGGCCTTCTCCCATGAAGGACTTACCTCACTAGCGGTAGATCTTCACGAAGTAGGCGATCTCCTTGCCCTTACAAACTCCTTGGTTCAACTCCACAATCTTGTCGGAGGCTCCCAAGTGACACCTAGCCAATCTAGGAGACACCACTCTCCAAGAAGTAACAAATGGTGTGTTGATGATGAACTCCTTGCTCTTGTGCTTCAAATGATAGTCTCCCCAACACTCAACTCTCTCTCACAGGATTTGGATTTGGTGGAAAGAAGATTTGAATGGAAAGAAACTTGGGGAAGGCTAGAGATCAAGATTCATATGGTAGGAATGGAATATCTTAGTCTCAACACATGAGTAGGTGGTTCTCTCTCAGAAATGGTAAGTTGGAAGTGTAGGTTTGTTCTGATGGCTCTCTCCACGAATGAAGAGGAGGTGGAGGGGTATATATAGCCTCCACACAAAATCTAACCGTTACACACAATTTACCAATCTCGGTGGGACCGAATCAACAAACTCGGTCAGACCAATTTAGTAAACCTAGTGACCGTTAGGGTTTTTGGTGGGACCGACATGCAACTCGGTAGGACCGATATGGTTAGGGTTAGGGCATAACGTAATCTCGGTGCGACCAATTACACAAACTCAGTGAGACCAATTTTGGTAATAAGCTAACCAGAGAGTTGGTCGGGTAAACTCGGTGGGACCGGTTCGCTCATTTCGGTGAGACCGAAATGTTACAAAAGGGAAACAGAGAGTTTACATTGCAATCTCGGTAGGACCGATCGCTCATCTCGGTTAGACCAAAACGTTACGAAGGGAAACAGAGAGATTACAATCCCATCTCGGTGAGACCAAGATCCCTATCAGTGAGACCGATTTGCCTAGGGTTTGTGGTAGTGGCTATGACATCTGAACTCGGTGGCGCCGGATAGAAAGAATCGGTGGGGCCGAGTTGGACTTTAGGTTTAGGTCATATGTGGATGTGGGAAAGTAGTTGAGGGTTTTGGAGCATATCACTAAGCACTTGAAGCAAGAACCTCATTAAGCAACACCTCATCCCTCCTTGATAGTATTGGCTTTTCCTATAGACTCAATGTGATCTTGGATCACTAAAATATAAAATGTAGACTCTTGAGCTTGAAGCTTGAGCCAATGCTTTTATCCTTAGCTTTTTGAGGGGTCCACTTTTCTCATCCATGCCATGCCATTCATTGAGCTTTCCTGAAATATTTGTCTTGGTATAGTATTAGCTCAATGAGATATATGTTGTTAGGAATTACCGAAACCACCAAGGGATAGTTGCACTTTCAATCTCCCCCTTTTTGGTAATTGATGACAACATATAGATCAAAGCTTCGACAAATGATAATAAGATTGAAAAACATCGTTTCTTTGAGAAGTATGTGAAATGTGAGAGCTCCCCCTAAATTTGTGCATAGATTAATATTTGCTTTGGACTGCAAATGCACATAGAGTTAGGTTCATGAGTTACTCTCCCATGTCCCATACATCTTGGTGGAGCGCTCAAAATGATAATATTGAAAATACATGCACTCATCACCAAGCAAAGTGAATGATCATATAGAGATAAAAAGATAATGTCATCCAACAAGCATTAATGTAGCATATGATCAAACACATGATCATCATTGTATCACACAGACAATAAAGTATCTCAAGCAAGCGAAAGACAAATAAAGTTCAACCACAAAGACAAGAGAGAACAGAAGAAACTCTCTCTCGAAGCCTATGATCTATACATTTTCTCCCCCTTTGGCAACAAGTTACCAAAAAGATCCTAGAAAATGCATAGTACCATGTCGTCTCTCAGGCTTGGTCTTGATGTGGTGGTGTAGATAAGACTCCATGGATGAAGGCATCAGTTGATGAAGTTGGAGCTGGTGGAGTAGATGCTGGAGCTGGTGGCACTGAAGCTGTAGCAGGTGCAGATGATGTTGCTCTTGTGTCTGTCACAGGCACAGCAGCTGATCTCTGAGCTCTAGGCACTCTAGAAAATGCCTCAGTGGTTTTCTTGCCCTTCCTCTCCTGCATATCATCTTGAAGTTGCTCAACAACAGACTGGATCTCAGTTACTTTCACATCCAAATCATAAAACTTCTGCTCCATGATCCTCTCCAGGCTCTCCTGGTTTTGAGTCAGGGTGGCCAACCCTTTCTCAATCCTTAAAGTGTATGCTATCAAGTAACCAAGCTGGTCTTGTTTGCTCTTCAGGAAGTACTTAGATGCCTCATCAATTGTTGGCATCTTGGCAGCCTTCTCAGTCTTTGCCTTCTCCTTCTTTGCTTGTGCTTGCACTGAAGATGGTTCATTTTCATCCATAACCACTTTGTTGTCCTCAAAGTCTGGATAGATAGGCATGTGTTCCTTGTCCAACAAGTAAGTGTCAGTGCCCATCTTGGAGTTAATCAGCTCCTGGATCTGTGGGGCATACCCACAACTTCTCTTCTGGTCTGCAGCTGTCCTTTTGATTGTTTCAACAATGAGGCTCATGACCTTGAATTTTTGAGGCACATCAAACAAGTGTAGCAGAATAATAGCATGGCCTCTAATCATGTTATGATCACCTGACTTGGGCAAGAGAGTGTGCCTGAGGATCCAGTTGATGGTTGGCAGTCCTGACAGAAGGAAATGTACAGATCCAAACTTATGAGTTTCAACAGCATCATCTGGGATCTCCTTGTACATGTGTGACATGGTCTTGTGATCCATTTTCTTCTTGGCATAGACATCCAAGTCATCTGCTTTCTCCTTTGGTGCATTGATCTGATTGGCCCATTCTTCTATTCCGGACTGGTACCTTGTACCCTCCGACATCCAAACTATTCTGCCATCTGGATAGAAGTGTGCTGTGGAGTAGAATTGCATTATGAGCTCATCATTCCACTTTGTGAGCTTCTGCCCAACAAAGTTATCCACTCCACAACCCTTGAAACTGCCAAACACCCCTGGGTAGTGTTCGTCATTCTCCTTGATGTATTTCCAATCGACCCATCTCATATCACACACTATTGGTTTCTTGTCCAGCAGCACAGTCTCATAGAATTCCTGAAGTTCCTTTGTATGGAACATGTAGTCTACAGCAGTTCTCCTCCTGACTGCATAAGGATCAGTCAACCTCCACTATCTGAGTCCTGCATCCTTTTCAGCTTCATGTTCTCAGCAACAGGATGAGCATCGTTATGATCTGGAATTTGAGGCTTCAACTTCCTCAGAACATGCTCTTCATCATCTTCTTCTTCTGCAACAACTTCAGGCACTGGGGCCTTGTTCTTTTCAGTAGCTGGGATGTTCCTGGTGTTCCTCTTTGGTGCAGACTTGGGCTTGGAAGCAGCCTTAGGTGCTTCTTTAGGTTTTGATGAAGCAGCCCCTAACCTGATGGCATCTCCCATGAGCTTCTGAGCTTTGGGAGCTAGAGCAGCAGCCTCTTCTTCTTCTTTCTCTTCCATGATGGAAGGCTTCCCAACAACCCTGGCCATGGTCTACTTTACCCTTTCCTTCCTCTTCTTTTCAACCACTTCTAGCTCCTTGGTTCTGATCTCTCAGTTTCCTAAGTTGATGCTCTGCCTTTCAACATAGGAGTCCTCTTGGCAGGGACTTTCCTGTTCAGACCTGGCTTGGTGGCTGCAGCAGTGCCATACTCCTTTTTGATCACTTTCCTGGAGGTGGCCTCATCCTCTTCTGCCACATAGTCTTCATCCTTATAGTTGAGGTTTTCTTCTTCCTGTTCCTTGTGGCAGCTTTGGGTAGGTTGCTTGGGGTGCTCTTGCTGCCCTCATCTGAGGAACTAGAGGGACTAGTGCCCTCACTCATAGGAACCTGCTCCTCTTCCCTGTTCTGGCTGTCACTTTGATCAGACATGTTGCAAACACTGACTGCTGACCCTGTGAATAGATGTAGATGAGATAGAGAGGATAAGCATCACAAAATACAGAGGTTTTTGCAAAAGATTGAGTTAAAAACTTAGTTTTAGTTTTCCACAGAAAGCATTTCGGATCAACCGATTTGTGAACTCGGTTATACCGAAGCAGCTTTAGGAACCTAAACTAGTGAACTCGGTCAGACCGAGTCACAGTTCAGTGGCACCGAGACTGCTAGGGTTTCACAAAGTTCTAAAATCGGTCACACCGATTTGCAATTCTCAGTCAGACCAAGAATCACAAGTGCAATGGCCTTGGACAAATTGGTGGAACCGATTCCTACAACTCGGTGGGTCCGAGATGGTTTCGGCGGAAACCTAACCCTAAATTTTCAATCGAAACCTAATCTACGGATAATTTTGACTAGATGAGATAGTTTCAATCGTGGCAAGAATCATGATGAACACAATGTGCTAGGAATCAGATAGGGATAGCACAGTGATCAAGTCCATACCCTAGCTCGGCGATGGACTCGCTACGGCGGCAACGGCGGCGGAGATTCCCGTTGACGGCGGCAGAGACCAGCGGCAGGAGGCGGCTGGCGATGAGGAGAGCGATCCGGAGACCCTGGAGGCAGAGCGGGCTGAGCGTGGGCGAAAACTGTTCGGAGAAATTTCCAAATTTTTTGCCCTTGGGTATATATAGACCGACCCTGTCGGTGTGACCGAGTGGAACAACTCGGTGGCACCGAGATGCATTACTGCAATCAGTTACTGCAACTCAGTGAGACCGAAATGTTCAAATCGGTTGCACCGAGATTGAAAACCTAGATCGACTTAGTGATCTCGGTATGACCGAAATGGAAGAATCGGTCAGACCGAAACGCACAAAGAAGTTTTGGAAGTTTGATTCTATGACGAATCGGGGACTCCGAGTGCTCCTCACACAGAGTGGTTCGAAACTGACTTGATCAAATTTTGTGATGTAGCATGAATAGAGTTTGAGATAGGAAAATCATAGATAGCTAGATAAGGTTCTTAGGCATTCTCGTCCATCCACTTGGCCAAAATAAAAAGAAAGGCAAACAAGCAAAACTACAAGTGGATGTCCTCAAATGAGTAAAAGATGCAATCGGCATGCTCACACAATAAAATGACAAATGAAACATGTGGCAAAGCATGCACAACCAATTCTAGCATCTATCAAGCAATTGGCGATGACTAGGTCATCTATATATGAGTATATTGACTTAGGAGTCCAATGAGAACATTTGATCATAGGTCATACTCATTGTTTAAGCTCAAGTGGGGTTACCACTTTTACATAATGCATTAATGTGTTCACACCATTAGACTTGCTTTAGCTCAATTCTTAGAGTAAAGCTCCCCCTAGATGTGAGATCCCCCCTATAGAGGGATGAACTAACCTTGGGTTTTGTCGATGATGACTTCATGTAGGTGTTGAAGATGTGGATGCTCAATGTTGATGTAGATCATTTGGAGCAATCCTTTGGAGTGAGTTGCACTTTCAATACCTACACGGGTTAGTCCCACAAGGAACAAACAAGGATATCCATAGACATAGAGTGATGCACACACACAAGATGATGTCTATGAATGCATTAGGTTACCTTGTCCCTTGTCTTACCAGCAAGAGGGTTTGTGACTCCTTGAACTAGTGCAAGATGTGAAAGTTGATTGCACTTGTCCTTGCCAAAATGATATGAGTGAAGAATGTTGGCGGAGTCACCCTCAATAACTCTCCAGTTCTTCTTCTTCGGGATCCACACCATGTTGATGGGAATCCTTGGAGTTGTAGTTATACTTGATGAAGCAGAGCTTGACGTAGTCTTGGGAATCCACTTGACCAAGGCCTTGGGAGCTTCTTCAAATGCATCAATCTCCTCTTGAAGCTCATCCTTGCCTTTTTGCTTGTAGTCTTGTGGTGGAAGATCATCTTGAGCTTGTGTCCCTTTGAAGGAAGTAGGATCATACTTCTCTTGTTGAGGAGCAAACTTTGTCTTGGGGTATTGATCTTCTTCCCACTCAACTCCATTGGCATTGAACTTTCGTTCAAAAGCAACACCTTGGTTCTTCCGGTGCCTTCCTTGCTTGCGTACAATTTCCTCGAATTGCTTACTCCCGGCAAGGCTCTTGTAAACACCTTTCTCTATGATTCCCTTCAATAAGCTATTTTCTTGATCAAGTGTAACTTGGCTAAGAGAATCATTAGTGGAATCAAGAGAACTACTAGAAGCAACAATATTGGATTTAACATGATGATTGTTACTACTAGAGGAAGAATCCTTCTTGTTTTTGTTACTAGACTTGACTTGAGGCATGTAAGTAGTTAAGAGTAAACGCTTGGCAATGTAAGAAGAAATTTTCTTGCGAAGATCATCATTGATTGCCTTTAAGAACTCATGCTCTTGCTCAAGGTTGAGCTTTTCAAAGTGTAACTTCTCATGAGTCCTTAAAAGTTCTCGATGATCCCCTGAGATAGTTGAAGGAAATATTCCCTAGAGGCAATAATAAAGTTATTATTTATTTCCTTATTTCATGATAAATGTTTATTATTCATGCTAGAATTGTATTAACCGGAAACATAATACATGTGTGAATACATAGACAAACATAGTGTCACTAGTATGATTCTACATGACTAGCTCGTGAATCAAAGATGGTTAAGTTTCCTAGCCATGGACAAAAGAGTTGTCATTTGATTAACGGGATCACATCATTAGGAGAATGATGTGATTGACTTGACCCATTCCGCTAGCTTAGCACACGATCGTTTAGTATGTTGCTACTGCTTTCTTCATGACTTATACATGTTCCTGTGACTATGAGATTATGCAACTCCCGTTTACCAGAGGAACACTTTGTGTGCTACCAAACATCACAACGTAACTGGGTGATTATAAAGGTGCTCTATAGGTGTCTCCGAAGTTACATGTTGGGTTGGCATATTTCGAGATTAGGTTTTGTCACTCCGATTGTCGGAGAGGTATCTCTGGGCCCTCTCGGTAATACACATCACTTAAGCCTTGCAAGCATTTCAACTAATGAGTTAGTTGTGGGATGATGTATTACGGAACGAGTAAAGAGACTTGCCGGTAACGAGATTGAACTAGGTATTGGATACCGACGATCAAATCTCGGGCAAGTAACATACCGATGACAAAGGGAACAACGTATGTTGTTATGCGGTTTGACCGATAAAGATCTTCATAGAATATGTGGGAACCAATATGAACATCCAGGTTCCGCTATTGGTTATTAACCGAGAATAGTTCTAGGTCATGTCTACATAGTTCTCGAACCCATAGGGTCCGCACGCTTAATGTTACGATGACAGTTTTATTATGAGTTTATAAGTTTTGATGTACCGAAGGTTGTTCGGAGTCCCGGATGTGATCACGGACATGACGAGGAGTCTCGAAATGGTCGAGACATAAAGATTGATATATTGGATGACTATATTCGGACACCGGAAGTGTTCCGGGTGTTTTCGGAGAAAAACCGGAGTACCGGAGGGTTACCGGAACCCCC